>NW_027117215.1:0-25384 GCF_024137725.1 Prorops nasuta | reverse complement strand
GGGAGTACTTATAAAGGGGCTAGGGTAACTCACTTTGGGTCAAGGAGTACTTATTTGGGACTAGGGTAACTCACTTGGGGTCTGGGAGTACATATAAAGGGGATAGGATAACTCACTTGGGGTCAGGGTGTACTTCTATGTGACCTAGGGTAACTCGCTTGGCGTCAGGGAGTACTTATAAGGGACTAGGGTAACTCACTTGGGGTCTGGGAGTACATATAAAGGGGCTAGGATAACTCATTTCTGGGTCAAGGAGTACTTATATGGGACTAGGGTAAACTCACTTGTGGCCAGGGTGTACTTATAAAGGGGCTATGGTAACTCACTTGCTGTCAGAGAGTACATATAAAAGGGCCAGGATAACTCACTTGGGGTCATGGAGTACTTCTATGTGACTAGGGTAACACACTTGCGGTCAGAAAGTACATATAAAGGGGCTAGGATAACTCACTTGGGGTCAGGGAGTACTTATATAGGGGCTATGGTAACTCACTTGGGGTCAGGGTGTACTTATATTGGAGAAGGCTAACTCACTTGGTGTCTGGGAGTACTTATATGGGACCAGGGTAACGCACTTGTGGCCAGGGTGTACTTATAAAGGGGTCTAGGGTAACTCACTTGAGGTCAGGGAGTACTTATACAGGGGCTATGGTAACTCACTTGGGGTCAGGGGAGTACTTCTAAGTGACTAGGGTAACTCACTTGGGGTCAGGGAGTACTTCTATGGGACTAGGGTAACTCACTTGGGGTCAGGGAGTACTTATATAGGGGCTAGGTTAACTCACTTGGGGTCAAGGAGTACTTATATTGGACTAGGCTAACTCACTTGGTGTCTGGGAGTACTTATATGGGACCAGGGTAACGCACTTGGGGCCAGGGTTGTACTTATAAAGGGTCTAGGGTAACTCACTTGGGGTCAGGGAGTAGTTATAAGGGGACTAGGGTAACTCACATGGGGTCTGAGAGTACATATAAAGGGGCTAGGATAACTCACTTGGGGTCAGGAAGTACTTATAAAGGTGCTATGGGAACTCACTTGGGGTCAGGGAGTACTTATTTGGGACTAAGATAACTCACTTAGGGTCAGGGTGTATTTATATGGGACTAGGGTAACTCACTTGGTGTCTGGGAGTACTTATATGGGACCAGGGTAACGCACTTGGGGTCAGGGTGTACTTATATAGGGGCTAGGTAAACTCACTTGGGGTCAAGGAGTACTTATATTGGACTAGGCTAACTCACTTGGGGTCTGGGAGTACTTATATGGGACCAGGGTAACTCACTTGTGGTCAGGGAGTATTTATAAAGGGGCTAGGGTAACTCACTTGGGGTCAGGGAGTACTTATATAGGGGTTAGGTTAACTCACTTGGGGTCAAGGAGTACTTATATTGGACTAGGCTAACTCATTTGGTGTCTGGAGTACTTATATGGGACCAGGGTAACGCACTTGGGGCCAGGGTGTACTTATAAAGGGTCTAGGGTAACTCACTTGGTGTCAGGGAGTAGTTATAAGGGACTAGGGTAACTCACTTGGGGTCTGAGAGTACATATGAAGGGGCTAGGATAACTCACTTGCGGTCAGAGAGTACATATAAAGGGGCTAGGATAACTCACTTGGGGTCAGGAAGTACTTATAAAGGTGCTATGGGAACTCACTTGGGGTCAGGGAGTACTTCTATGGGACTAGGGTAACTCACTTGGGGTCAGGAGTACTTATATAGGGGCTAGGTTATCTCACTTGGGGTCAAGGAGTACTTACATTGGACTAGGCTAACTCACTTGGTGTCTGGGAGTACTTATATGGGACCAGGGTAACGCACTTGTGGCCAGGGTGTACTTATAAAGGGTCTAGGGTAACTCACTTGGGGTCAGGGAGTAGTTATAAGGGACTAGGGTAACTCACTTGGGGTCTGAGAATACATATAAAGGGGCTAGGATAACTCACTTGCGGTCCGAGAGTACATATAAAAGGGCCAGGATAACTCACTTGGGGTCATGGAGTACTTCTATGTGACTAGGGTAACACACTTGCGGTCAGAGTGTACATATAAAGGGGCAAGGATAACTCACATGGGGTCAGGGAGTACTTATATAGGGGCTAGGTTAACTCACTTTGGGTCAAGGGTGTACTTATATGGGACTAGGGTAACTCACTTGGTGGCAGGGTGTAATTATAATGGGGCTATGGTAACTCACTTGGGGTCAGGGAGTACTTCTATGGGACTAGGGTAACTCACTTGCGGTCAGAGAGTACATATAAAGGGGCTAGGATAATACACTTGGGGTCAGGGAGTACTTATAAAGGTGATATGGTAACTCACTTGGGGTCAGGGAGTACTTATAAATGAGCTAGGGTAACTCACTTTGGGTCAAGGAATACTTATATGGGACTAGGGTAACTCACTTGGTGTCTGTGAGTACTTATATGCGACCCAGGTAACTCACATGGGGTCAGGGAGTACTTATAAAGGGGCTAGGGTAACTCACTTTGGGTCAAGGAGTACTTATTTGGGACTAGGGTAACTCACTTGGGGTCTGGGAGTACATACAAAGGGGCTAGGATAACTCACTTGGGGTCAGGGTGTACTTCTATGTGACTAGGGTAACTCGCTTGGCGTCAGGGAGTACTTATATGGGACTCGGGTAACTCACTTGCGGTCAGAGAGTACATAAAAAAGGGAACAGGATAACTCACTTGCGGTCAGAGAGTACATATAAAGGGACCAGGGTAACTCGCTTGGGGCCAGGGTGTACTTATTAAAGGGCTAGGGTAACTCACTTGCGGTGAGGGAGTACTTATAATGTACTAGGGTAACTCACTTGGGGTCTGGGAGTACATATAAAGGAGCTAGGATAACTCACTTGGGGCCAGGGTGTACTTCTATGTGACTAGGGTAATTCGCTTGGCGTCAGGGAGTACTTATTTGGTACTAGGGTAACTCACTTGGGGTCAGGGGAGTAATTATAAAGGGGCTAGGGTAACTCACTTTGGGACAAGGAGTACATATATGGGACTAGGGTAACTCACTTAGGGTCAGGGTGTATTTAATTTGGGACTAGGGTAACTCACTTGCGGTCAGAGAGTACATATAAAGGGGATAGGATAACTCACTTGGGGTCGGGGAGTACTTATATGGGACTAAGGTAACTCACTTGGGGCCAGGGTGTAATTATATGGGACTAGGGTAACTCACTTGGGGTCAGGGAGTACTTATATAGGGGTTAGGTTAACTCACTTGGGGTCAAGGAGTACTTATATTGGACTAGGCTAACTCATTTGGTGTCTGGGAGTACTTATATGGGACCAGGGTAACGCACTTGGGGCCAGGGTGTACTTATAAAGGGTCTAGGGTAACTCACTTGGGGTCAGGGAGTAGTTATAAGGGACTAGGGTAACTCACTTGGGGTCTGAGAGTACATATGAAGGGGCTAGGATAACTCACTTGCGGTCAGAGAGTACATATAAAGGGGCTAGGATAACTCACTTGGGGTCAGGAAGTACTTATAAAGGTGCTATGGGAACTCACTTGGGGTCAGGGAGTACTTCTATGGGACTAGGGTAACTCACTTGGGGTCAGGGAGTACTTATATAGGGGCTAGGTTATCTCACTTGGGGTCAAGGAGTACTTATATTGGACTAGGCTAACTCACTTGGTGTCTGGGAGTACTTATATGGGACCAGGGTAACGCACTTGGGCCAGGGTGTACTTATAAAGGGTCTAGGGTAACTCACTTGGGGTCAGGGAGTAGTTATAAGGGACTAGGGTAACTCACTTGGGTCTGAGAATACATATAAAGGGGCTAGGATAACTCACTTGCGGTCAGAGAGTACATATAAAAGGGCCAGGATAACTCACTTGGGGTCATGGAGTACTTCTATGTGACTAGGGTAACACACTTGCGGTCAGAGTGTACATATAAAGGGGCAAGGATAACTCACATGGGGTCAGGGAGTACTTATATAGGGGCTAGGTTAACTCACTTTGGGTCAAGGTGTACTTATATGGGACCAGGGTAACTCACTTGGTGGCAGGGTGTAATTATAATGGGGCTATGGTAACTCACTTGGGGTCAGGGAGTACTTCTATGGGACTAGGGTAACTCACTTGCGGTCAGAGAGTACATATAAAGGGGCTAGGATAATACACTTGGGGTCAGGGAGTACTTATAAAGGTGATATGGTAACTCACTTGGGGTCAGGGAGTACTTATAAATGAGCTAGGGTAACTCACTTTGGGTCAAGGAGTACTTATATGGGACTAGGGTAACTCACTTGGTGTCTGTGAGTACTTATATGCGACCCAGGTAACTCACATGGGGTCAGGGAGTACTTATAAAGGGGCTAGGGTAACTCACTTTGGGTCAAGGAGTACTTATTTGGGACTAGGGTAACTCACTTGGGGTCTGGGAGTACATATAAAGGGGCTAGGATAACTCACTTGGGGTCAGGGTGTACTTCTATGTGACTAGGGTAACTCGCTTGGCGTCAGGGAGTACTTATATGGGACTCGGGTAACTCACTTGCGGTCAGAGAGTACATACAAAAGGGAACAGGATAACTCACTTGCGGTCAGAGAGTACATATAAAGGGACCAGGGTAACTCGCTTGGGGCCAGGGTGTACTTATTAAGGGGCTAGGGTAACTCACTTGCGGTGAGGGAGTACTTATAAGGTACTAGGGTAACTCACTTGGGGTCTGGGAGTACATATAAAGGAGCTAGGATAACTCACTTGGGGCCAGGGTGTACTTCTATGTGACTAGGGTAATTCGCTTGGCGTCAGGGAGTACTTATTTGGTACTAGGGTAACTCAATTGGGGTCAGGGAGTAATTATAAAGGGGCTAGGGTAACTCACTTTGGGACAAGGAGTACATATATGGGACTAGGGTAACTCACTTAGGGTCAGGGTGTATTTAATTTGGGACTAGGGTAACTCACTTGCGGTCAGAGAGTACATATAAAGGGGATAGGATAACTCACTTGGGGTCGGGGAGTACTTATATGGGACTAAGGTAACTCACTTGGGGCCAGGGTGTAATTATAAAGGGGCTATGGTAACTCACTTGTGGTCAGCGAGTACTACAATGGGACTGCGGTAGCTCACTTGCGGTCAGAGAGTACATATAAAGGGGCTGGGATAACTCACTTGGGGTCAGGGAGTACTTATAAAGGTGATATGGTAATTCACTTGGGGTCAGGGAGTACTTATAAATGAGCTAGGGTAACTCACTTTGGGTCAAGGAGTACTTATATGGGACTAGGGTAACTCACTTGGTGTCTGTGAGTACTTATATGCGACCCAGGTAACTCACATGGGGTCAGGGAGTACTTATAAAGGGGCTAGGGTAACTCACTTTGGGTCAAGGAGTACTTATTTGGGACTAGGGTAACTCACTTGGGGTCTGGGAGTACATATAAAGGGGCTAGGATAACTCACTTGGGGTCAGGGTGTACTTCTATGTGACTAGGGTAACTCGCTTGGCGTCAGGGAGTACTTATATGGGCCTAGGGTAACTCACTTGCGGTCAGAGAGTACATACAAAAGGGAACAGGATAACTCACTTGCGGTCAGAGAGTACATATAAAGGGACCAGGGTAACTCGCTTGGGGCCAGGGTGTACTTATTAAGGGGCTAGGGTAACTCACTTGCGGTGAGGGTAGTACTTATAAGTTACTAGGGTAACTCACTTGGGGTCTGGGAGTACATATAAAGGAGCTAGGATAACTCACTTGGGGCCAGGGTGTACTTCTATGTGGACTAGGGTAATTCGCTTGGCGTCAGGGAGTACTTATTTGGTACTAGGGTAACTCACTTGGGGTCAGGGAGTAATTATAAAGGGGCTAGGGTAACTCACTTTGGGACAAGGAGTACATATATGGGACTAGGGTAACTCACTTAGGGTCAGGGTGTATTTAATTTGGGACTAGGGTAACTCACTTGCGGTCAGAGAGTACATATAAAGGGGATAGGATAACTCACTTGGGGTCGGGGAGTACTTATATGGGACTAAGGTAACTCACTTGGGGCCAGGGTGTAATTATAAAGGGGCTATGGTAACTCACTTGTGGTCAGCGAGTACTACAATGGGACTGCGGTAGCTCACTTGCGGTCAGAGAGTACATATAAAGGGGCTGGGATAACTCACTTGGGGTCAGGGAGTACTTATAAAGGTGATATGGTAATTCACTTGGGGTCAGGGAGTACTTATAAATGAGCTAGGGTAACTCACTTTGGGTCAAGGAGTACTTATATGGGACTAGGGTAACTCACTTGGTGTCTGTGAGTACTTATATGCGACCCAGGTAACTCACATGGGGTCAGGGAGTACTTATAAAGGGGCTAGGGTAACTCACTTTGGGTCAAGGAGTACTTATTTGGGACTAGGGTAACTCACTTGGGGTCTGGGAGTACATATAAAGGGGCTAGGATAACTCACTTGGGGTCAGGGTGTACTTCTATGTGACTAGGGTAACTCGCTTGGCGTCAGGGAGTACTTATATGGGACTAGGGTAACTCACTTGCGGTCAGAGAGTACATACAAAAGGGAACAGGATAACTCACTTGCGGTCAGAGAGTACATATAAAGGGACCAGGGTAACTCGCTTGGGGCCAGGGTGTACTTATTAAGGGGCTAGGGTAACTCACTTGCGGTGAGGGAGTACTTATAAGTTACTAGGGTAACTCACTTGGGGTCTGGGAGTACATATAAAGGAGCTAGGATAACTCACTTGGGGCCAGGGTGTACTTCTATGTGACTAGGGTAATTCGCTTGGCGTCAGGGAGTACTTATTTGGTACTAGGGTAACTCACTTGGGGTCAGGGAGTAATTATAAAGGGGCTAGGGTAACTCACTTTGGGACAAGGAGTACATATATGGGACTAGGGTAACTCACTTAGGGTCAGGGTGTATTTAATTTGGGACTAGGGTAACTCACTTGCGGTCAGAGAGTACATATAAAGGGGATAGGATAACTCACTTGGGGTCGGGGAGTACTTATATGGGACTAAGGTAACTCACTTGGGGCCAGGGTGTAATTATAAAGGGGCTATGGTAACTCACTTGTTGTCAGCGAGTACTACAATGGGACTGCGGTAGCTCACTTGCGGTCAGAGAGTACATATAAAGGGGCTGGGATAACTCACTTGGGGTCAGGGAGTACTTATAAAGGTGATATGGTAATTCACTTGGGGTCAGGGAGTACTTATAAATGAGCTAGGGTAACTCACTTTGGGTCAAGGAGTACTTATATGGGACTAGGGTAACTCACTTGGTGTCTGTGAGTACTTATATGCGACCCAGGTAACTCACATGGGGTCAGGGAGTACTTATAAAGGGGCTAGGGTAACTCACTTTGGGTCAAGGAGTACTTATTTGGGACTAGGGTAACTCACTTGGGGTCTGGGAGTACATATAAAGGGGATAGGATAACTCACTTGGGGTCAGGGTGTACTTCTATGTGACTAGGGTAACTCGCTTGGCGTCAGGGAGTACTTATATGGGACTAGGGTAACTCACTTGCGGTCAGAGAGTACATACAAAAGGGGACAGGATAACTCACTTGAGGTCAGAGAGTACATATAAAGGGACCAGGGTAACTCGCTTGGGGCCAGGGTGTACTTATTAAGGGGCTAGGGTAACTCACTTGCGGTGAGGGAGTACTTATAAGGGACTAGGGTAACTCACTTGGGTCTGGGAGTACATATAAAGGGGCTAGGATAACTCATTTTGGGTCAAGGAGTACTTATATGGGACTAGGGTAACTCACTTGTGGCCAGGGTGTACTTATAAAGGGGCTATGGTAACTCACTTGCTGTCAGAGAGTACATATAAAAGGGCCAGGATAACTCACTTGGGGTCATGGAGTACTTCTATGTGACTAGGGTAACACACTTGCGGTCAGAGAGTACATATAAAGGGGCTAGGATAACTCACTTGGGGTCAGGGAGTACTTATTATAGGGGCTATGGTAACTCACTTGGGGTCAGGGAGTACTTATATTGGACTAGGCTAACTCACTTGGTGTCTGGGAGTACTTATATGGGACCAGGGTAACGCACTTGGGGCCAGGGTGTACTTATAAAGGGTCTAGGGTAACTCACTTGAGGTCAGGGAGAACTTATATAGGGGCTATGGTAACTCACTTGGGGTCAGGGAGTACTTCTAAGTGACTAGGGTAACTCACTTGGGGTCAGGGAGTACTTCTATGGGACTAGGGTAACTCACTTGGGGTCAGGGAGTACTTATATAGGGGCTAGGTTAACTCACTTGGGGTCAAGGAGTACTTATATTGGACTAGGCTAACTCACTTGGTGTCTGGGAGTACTTATATGTGACCAGGGTAACGCACTTGGGGCCAGGGTGTACTTATAAAGGGTCTAGGGTAACTCACTTGGGGTCAGGGAGTAGTTATAAGGGACTAGGGTAACTCACTTGGGGTCTGAGAGTACATATAAAGGGGCTAGGATAACTCACTTGGGGTCAGGAAGTACTTATAAAGGTGCTATGGGAACTCACTTGGGGTCAGGGAGTACTTATTTGGGACTAAGATAACTCACTTAGGGTCAGGGTGTATTTATATGGGACTAGGGTAACTCACTTGGGGTCAGGGAGCACTTATATAGGGGCTAGGTTAACTCACTTGGGGTCATGGAGTACTTCTATGTGACTAGGGTAACACACTTGCGGTCAGAGAGTACATATAAAGGGGCAAGGATAACTCACTTGGGGTCAGGGTGTACTTATATAGGGGCTATGGGAACTCACTTGGGGTCAGGGGAGTACTTATTTGGGACTAAGATAACTCACTTAGGGTCAGGGTGTATTTATATGGGACTAGGGTAACTCACTAGGGGTCAGGGAGTACTTATATAGGGGCTAGGTTAACTCACTTGGGGTCAAGGAGTACTTATATTGGACTAGGCTAACTCACTTGGGGTCTGGGAGTACTTATATGGGACCAGGGTAACTCACTTGTGGTCAGGGAGTATTTATAAAGGGGCTAGGGTAACTCACTTGGGGTCAGGGAGTACTTATTTGGTACTAGGGTAACTCACTTGGGGTCAGGGAGTAATTATAAAGGGGCTAGGGTAACTCACTTTGGGACAAGGAGTACATATATGGGACTAGGGTAACTCACTTAGGGTCAGGGTGTATTTAATTTGGGACTAGGGTAACTCACTTGCGGTCAGAGAGTACATATAAAGGGGATAGGATAACTCACTTGGGGTCGGGGAGTACTTATATGGGACTAAGGTAACTCACTTGGGGCCAGGGTGTAATTATAAAGGGGCTATGGTAACTCACTTGTGGTCAGCGAGTACTACAATGGGACTGCGGTAGCTCACTTGCGGTCAGAGAGTACATATAAAGGGGCTGGGATAACTCACTTGGGGTCAGGGAGTACTTATAAAGGTGATATGGTAATTCACTTGGGGTCAGGGAGTACTTATAAATGAGCTAGGGTAACTCACTTTGGGTCAAGGAGTACTTATATGGGACTAGGGTAACTCACTTGGTGTCTGTGAGTACTTATATGCGACCCAGGTAACTCACATGGGGTCAGGGAGTACTTATAAAGGGGCTAGGGTAACTCACTTTGGGTCAAGGAGTACTTATTTGGGACTAGGGTAACTCACTTGGGGTCTGGGAGTACATATAAAGGGCTAGGATAACTCACTTGGGGTCAGGGTGTACTTCTATGTGACTAGGGTAACTCGCTTGGCGTCAGGGAGTACTTATATGGGACTAGGGTAACTCACTTGCGGTCAGAGAGTACATACAAAAGGGAACAGGATAACTCACTTGCGGTCAGAGAGTACATATAAAGGGACCAGGGTAACTCGCTTGGGGCCAGGGTGTACTTATTAAGGGGCTAGGGTAACTCACTTGCGGTGAGGGAGTACTTATAAGTTACTAGGGTAACTCACTTGGGGTCTGGGAGTACATATAAAGGAGCTAGGATAACTCACTTGGGGCCAGGGTGTACTTCTATGTGACTAGGGTAATTCGCTTGGCGTCAGGGAGTACTTATTTGGTACTAGGGTAACTCACTTGGGGTCAGGGAGTAATTATAAAGGGGCTAGGGTAACTCACTTTGGGACAAGGAGTACATATATGGGACTAGGGTAACTCACTTAGGGTCAGGGTGTATTTAATTTGGGACTAGGGTAACTCACTTGCGGTCAGAGAGTACATATAAAGGGGATAGGATAACTCACTTGGGGTCGGGGAGTACTTATATGGGACTAAGGTAACTCACTTGGGGCCAGGGTGTAATTATAAAGGGGCTATGGTAACTCACTTGTTGTCAGCGAGTACTACAATGGGACTGCGGTAGCTCACTTGCGGTCAGAGAGTACATATAAAGGGGCTGGGATAACTCACTTGGGGTCAGGGAGTACTTATAAAGGTGATATGGTAATTCACTTGGGGTCAGGGAGTACTTATAAATGAGCTAGGGTAACTCACTTTGGGTCAAGGAGTACTTATATGGGACTAGGGTAACTCACTTGGTGTCTGTGAGTACTTATATGCGACCCAGGTAACTCACATGGGGTCAGGGAGTACTTATAAAGGGGCTAGGGTAACTCACTTTGGGTCAAGGAGTACTTATTTGGGACTAGGGTAACTCACTTGGGGTCTGGGAGTACATATAAAGGGGATAGGATAACTCACTTGGGGTCAGGGTGTACTTCTATGTGACTAGGGTAACTCGCTTGGCGTCAGGGAGTACTTATATGGGACTAGGGTAACTCACTTGCGGTCAGAGAGTACATACAAAAGGGGACAGGATAACTCACTTGAGGTCAGAGAGTACATATAAAGGGACCAGGGTAACTCGCTTGGGGCCAGGGTGTACTTATTAAGGGGCTAGGGTAACTCACTTGCGGTGAGGGAGTACTTATAAGGGACTAGGGTAACTCACTTGGGGTCTGGGAGTACATATAAAGGGGCTAGGATAACTCATTTTGGGTCAAGGAGTACTTATATGGGACTAGGGTAACTCACTTGTGGCCAGGGTGTACTTATAAAGGGGCTATGGTAACTCACTTGCTGTCAGAGAGTACATATAAAAGGGCCAGGATAACTCACTTGGGGTCATGGAGTACTTCTATGTGACTAGGGTAACACACTTGCGGTCAGAGAGTACATATAAAGGGGCTAGGATAACTCACTTGGGGTCAGGGAGTACTTATATAGGGGCTATGGTAACTCACTTGGGGTCAGGGAGTACTTATATTGGACTAGGCTAACTCACTTGGTGTCTGGGAGTACTTATATGGGACCAGGGTAACGCACTTGGGGCCAGGGTGTACTTATAAAGGGTCTAGGGTAACTCACTTGAGGTCAGGGAGAACTTATATAGGGGCTATGGTAACTCACTTGGGGTCAGGGAGTACTTCTAAGTGACTAGGGTAACTCACTTGGGGTCAGGGAGTACTTCTATGGGACTAGGGTAACTCACTTGGGGTCAGGGAGTACTTATATAGGGGCTAGGTTAACTCACTTGGGGTCAAGGAGTACTTATATTGGACTAGGCTAACTCACTTGGTGTCTGGGAGTACTTATATGTGACCAGGGTAACGCACTTGGGGCCAGGGTGTACTTATAAAGGGTCTAGGGTAACTCACTTGGGGTCAGGGAGTAGTTATAAGGGACTAGGGTAACTCACTTGGGGTCTGAGAGTACATATAAAGGGGCTAGGATAACTCACTTGGGGTCAGGAAGTACTTATAAAGGTGCTATGGGAACTCACTTGGGGTCAGGGAGTACTTATTTGGGACTAAGATAACTCACTTAGGGTCAGGGTGTATTTATATGGGACTAGGGTAACTCACTTGGGGTCAGGGAGCACTTATATAGGGGCTAGGTTAACTCACTTGGGGTCATGGAGTACTTCTATGTGACTAGGGTAACACACTTGCGGTCAGAGAGTACATATAAAGGGGCAAGGATAACTCACTTGGGGTCAGGGTGTACTTATATAGGGGCTATGGGAACTCACTTGGGGTCAGGGAGTACTTATTTGGGACTAAGATAACTCACTTAGGGTCAGGGTGTATTTATATGGGACTAGGGTAACTCACTAGGGGTCAGGGAGTACTTATATAGGGGCTAGGTTAACTCACTTGGGGTCAAGGAGTACTTATATTGGACTAGGCTAACTCACTTGGGGTCTGGGAGTACTTATATGGGACCAGGGTAACTCACTTGTGGTCAGGGAGTATTTATAAAGGGGCTAGGGTAACTCACTTGGGGTCAGGGAGTAGTTATAAGGGACTAGGGTAACTCACTTGGGGTCTGAGAGTACATATAAAGGGGCTAGGATAACTCACTTGCGGTCAGAGAGTACATATAAAGGGGCTAGGATAACTCAATTGGGATAAGGAAGTACTTATAAAGGTGCTATGGGAACTCACTTGGGGTTAGGGAGTACTTATTTGGGACTAAGGTAACTCACTTAGGGTCAGGGTGTATTTATATGGGACTAGGGTAACTCACTTGGGGTCAGGGAGTACTTATATGTGACCAGGGTAACTCACTTGGGGTCAGGGAGTACTTCTATGGGACTAGGGTAACTCACTTGGGGTCAGGGAGTACTTATATAGGGGCTAGGTTAACTCACTTGGGGTCAAGGAGTACTTATATTGAACTAGGCTAACTCTCTTGGTGTCTGGGAGTACTTATATGTGACCAGGGTAACGCACTTGGGGCCAGGGTGTACTTATAAAGGGTCTAGGGTAACTCACTTGGGGTCAGGGAGTAGTTATAAGGGAGTAGGGTAACTCACTTGGGGTCTGAGAGTACATATAAAGGGGCTAGGATAACTCACTTGGGGTCAGGAAGTACTTATAAAGGTGCTATGGGAACTCACTTGGGGTCAGGGAGTACTTATTTGGGACTAAGATAACTCACTTAGGGTCAGGGTGTATTTATATGGGACTAGGGTAACTCACTTGGGGTCAGGGAGTACTTATATAGGGGCTAGGTTAACTCACTTGGGGTCATGGAGTACTTCTATGTGACTAGGGTAACACACTTGCGGTCAGAGAGTAGATATAAAGGGGCAAGGATAACTCACTTGGGGTCAGGGTGTACTTATATAGGGGCTATGGGAACTCACTTGGGGTCAGGGAGTACTTATTTGGGACTAAGATAACTCACTTAGGGTCAGGGTGTATTTATATGGGACTAGGGTAACTCACTTGGGGTCAGGGAGTACTTATATAGGGGCTAGGTTAACTCACTTGGGGTCAAGGAGTACTTATATTGGACTAGGCTAACTCACTTGGGGTCTGGGAGTACTTATATGGGACCAGGGTAACTCACTTGTGGTCAGGGAGTATTTATAAAGGGGCTAGGGTAACTCACTTGGGGTCAGGGAGTAGTTATAAGGGACTAGGGTAACTCACTTGGTGTCTGAAAGTACATATAAAGGGGCTAGGATAACTCACTTGCGGTCAGAGAGTACATATAAAGGGGCTAGGATAACTCAATTGGGATAAGGAAGTACTTATAAAGGTGCTATGGGAACTCACTTGGGGTTAGTGAGTACTTATTTGGGACTAAGGTAACTCACTTAGGGTCAGGGTGTATTTATATGGGACTAGGGTAACTCACTTGGGGTCAGGGAGTACTTATATAGGGGCTAGGTTAACTCACTTGGGGTCAAGGAGTACTTATATTGGACTAGGCTAACTCATTTGGTGTCTGGGAGTACATATATGGGACCAGGGTAACGCACTTGGGGCCAGGGTGTACTTATAAAGGGTCTAGGGTAACTCACTTGGGGTCAGGGAGTAGTTATAAGGGACTAGGGTAACTCACTTGGGGTCGGAGAGTACATATGAAGGGGCTAGGATAACTCACTTGCGGTCAGAGAGTACATATAAAGGGGCTAGGATAACTCACTTGGGGTCAGGAAGTACTTATAAAGGTGCTATGGGAATTCACTTGGGGTCAGGGAGTACTTCTATGGGACTAGGGTAACTCACTTGGGGTCAGGGAGTACTTATATAGGGGCTAGGTTAACTCACTTGGGGTCAAGGAGTACTTATATTGGACTAGGCTAACTCACTTGGTGTCTGGGAGTACTTATATGGGACCAGGGTATCGCACTTGGGGCCAGGGTGTACTTATAAAGGGTCTAGGGTAACTCACTTGGGGTCAGGGAGTAGTTATAAGGGACTAGGGTAACTCACTTGGGGTCTGAGAATACATATAAAGGGGCTAGGATAACTCACTTGCGGTCAGAGAGTACATATAAAAGGGCCAGGATAACTCACTTGGGGTCATGGAGTACTTCTATGTGACTAGGGTAACACACTTGCGGTCAGAGAGTACATATAAAGGGGCAAGGATAACTCACATGGGGTCAGGGAGTACTTATAAAGGGGCTAGGGTAACTCACTTTGGGTCAAGTAGTACTTATATGGGACTAGGGTAACTCACTTGGTGTCTGTGAGTAGTTATATGGGACCAGGGTAACTAACTTGGGGTCAGGGAGTACTTATAAACGGGCTAGGGTAACTCACTTGCGGTGAGGGAGTACTTATAAGGGACTAGGGTAACTCACTTGGGGTCTGGGAGTACATATAAAGGGGCTAGGATAACTCATTTTGGGTCAAGGAGTACTTATATGGGACTAGGGTAACTCACTTGGGGCCAGGGTGTACTTATAAAGGGGCTATGGTAACTCACTTGCTGTCAGAGAGTACATATAAAAGGGCCAGGATAACTCACTTGGGGTCATGGAGTACTTCTATGTGACTAGGGTAACACACTTGCGGTCAGAGAGTACATATAAAGGGGCAAGGATAACTCACTTGGGGTCAGGGTGTACTTATATAGGGGCTATGGTAACTCACTTGGGGTCAGGGAGTACTTATATTGGACTAGGCTAACTCACTTGGTGTCTGGGAGTACTTATATGGGACCAGGGTAACGCACTTGGGGCCAGGGTGTACTTATAAAGGGTCTAGGGTAACTCACTTGGGGTCAGGGAGTAGTTATAAGGGACTAGGGTAACTCACTTGGGGTCTGAGAGTACATATGAAGGGGCTAGGATAACTCACTTGCGGTCAGAGAGTACATATAAAGGGGCTAGGATAACTCACTTGGGGTCAGGAAGTACTTATAAAGGTGCTATGGGAATTCACTTGGGGTCAGGGAGTACTTCTATGGGACTAGGGTAACTCACTTGGGGTCAGGGAGTACTTATATAGGGGCTAGGTTAACTCACTTGGGGTCAAGGAGTACTTATATTGGACTAGGCTAACTCACTTGGTGTCTGGGAGTACTTATATGGGACCAGGGTATCGCACTTGGGGCCAGGGTGTACTTATAAAGGGTCTAGGGTAACTCACTTGGGGTCAGGGAGTAGTTATAAGGGACTAGGGTAACTCACTTGGGGTCTGAGAATACATATAAAGGGGCTAGGATAACTCACTTGCGGTCAGAGAGTACATATAAAAGGGCCAGGATAACTCACTTGGGGTCATGGAGTACTTCTATGTGACTAGGGTAACACACTTGCGGTCAGAGAGTACATATAAAGGGGCAAGGATAACTCACATGGGGTCAGGGAGTACTTATATAGGGGCTAGGTTAACTCACTTTGGGTCAAGGTGTACTTATATGGGACTAGGGTAACTCACTTGGGGGCAGGGTGTAATTATAAAGGGGCTATGGTAACTCACTTGGGGTCAGGGAGTACTTCTATGGGACTAGGGTAACTCACTTGCGGTCAGAGAGTACATATAAAGGGGCTAGGATAATACACTTGGGGTCAGGGAGTACTTATAAAGGTGATATGGTAACTCACTTGGGGTCAGGGAGTACTTATAAAGGGGCTAGGGTAACTCACTTTGGGTCAAGTAGTACTTATATGGGACTAGGGTAACTCACTTGGTGTCTGTGAGTAGTTATATGGGACCAGGGTAACTAACTTGGGGTCAGGGAGTACTTATAAACGGGCTAGGGTAACTCACTTGCGGTGAGGGAGTACTTATAAGGGACTAGGGTAACTCACTTGGGGTCTGGGAGTACATATAAAGGGGCTAGGATAACTCATTTTGGGTCAAGGAGTACTTATATGGGACTAGGGTAACTCACTTGGGGCCAGGGTGTACTTATAAAGGGGCTATGGTAACTCACTTGCTGTCAGAGAGTACATATAAAAGGGCCAGGATAACTCACTTGGGGTCATGGAGTACTTCTATGTGACTAGGGTAACACACTTGCGGTCAGAGAGTACATATAAAGGGGCAAGGATAACTCACTTGGGGTCAGGGTGTACTTATATAGGAGCTATGGTAACTCACTTGGGGTCAGGGAGTACTTATATTGGACTAGGCTAACTCACTTGGTGTCTGGGAGTACTTATATGGGACCAGGGTAACGCACTTGGGGCCAGGGTGTACTTATAAAATGTCTAGGGTAACTCACTTGGGGTCAGGGAGTACTTATATAGGGGCTATGGTAACTCACTTGGGGTCAGGGAGTACTTCTAAGTGACTAGGGTAACTCACTTGGAGTCAGGGTGTATTTATATGGGACTAGGGTAACTCACTTGGGGTCAGGGAGTACTTATATAGGGGCTAGGTTAACTGACTTGCGGTCAAGGAGTACTTATATTGGACTAGGCTAACTCATTTGGTGTCTGGGAGTACTTATATGGGACCAGGGTAACGCACTTGGGGCCAGGGTGTACTTATAAAGGGTCCAGGGTAACACACTTGGGGTCAGGGAGTAGTTATAAGGGACTAGGGTAACTCACTTGGGGTCTGAGAGTACATATGAAGGGTCTAGGATAACTCACTTGCGGTCAGAGAGTACATATAAAGGGGCTAGGATAACTCACTTGGGGTCAGGAAGTACTTATAAAGGTGCTATGGGAACTCACTTGGGGTCAGGGAGTACTTCTATGGGACTAGGGTAACTCACTTGGGGTCAGGGAGTACTTATATAGGGGCTAGGTTAACTCACTTGGGGTCAAGGAGTACTTATATTGGACTAGGCTAACTCACTTGGTGTCTAGGAGTACTTATATGGGACCAGGGTAACGCACTTGGGGCCAGGGTGTACTTATAAAGGGTCTAGGGTAACTGACTTGGGGTCAGGGAGTAGTTATAAGGGACTAGGGTAACTCACTTGGGGTCTGAGAATAAATATAAAGGGGCTAGGATAACTCACTTGCGGTCAGAGAGTACTTATAAAGGGGCTAGGGTAACTAACTTTGGGTCAAGGAGTACTTATTTGGGACTAGGGTAACTCATTTGGGGTCTGGGAGTACATATAAAGGGGCTAGGATAACTCACTTGCGGTCAGAGAGTACATATAAAGGGACCAGGGTAACTCGCTTGGGGCCAGGGTCTACTTATTAAGGGGCTAGGGTAACTCACTTGCGGTGAGGGAGTACTTATAAGGTACTAGGGTAACTCACTTGGGGTCTGGGAGTACATATAAAGGAGCTAGGATAACTCACTTGGGGCCAGGGTGTACTTCTATGTGACTAGGGTAATTCGCTTGGCGTCAGGGAGTACTTATTTGGGACTAGGGTAACTCACTTGGGGTCAGGAAGTAATTATAAAGGGGCTAGGGTAACTCACTTGCGGTCAGAGAGTACATATAAAGGGGATAGGATAACTCACTTGGGGTCGGGGAGTACTTATATGGGACTAAGGTAACTCACTTGGGGCCAGGGTGTAATTATAAAGGGGCTATGGTAACTCACTTGTGGTCAGCGAGTACTACAATGGGACTGCGGTAGCTCACTTGCGGTCAGAGAGTACATATAAAGGGGCTGGGATAACTCACTTGGGGTCAGGGAGTACTTATAAATGAGCTAGGGTAACTCACTTTGGGTCAAGGAGTACTTATATGGGACTAGGGTAACTCACTTGGTGTCTGTGAGTACTTATATGCGACCCAGGTAACTCACATGGGGTCAGGGAGTACTTATAAAGGGTCTAGGGTAACTCACTTTGGGTCAAGGAGTACTTATTTGGGACTAGGGTAACTCACTTGGGGTCTGGGAGTACATATAAAGGGGATAGGATAACTCACTTGGGGTCAGGGTGTACTTCTATGTGACTAGGGTAACTCGCTTGGCGTCAGGGAGTACTTATTTGGGACTAGGGTAACTCACTTGGGGTCAGGGAGTAATTATAAAGGGGCTAGGGTAACTCACTTTGGGACAAGGAGTACTTATATGGGACCAGGGTAACTCACTTGGGGTCAGGGAGTACTTATAAAGGGGCTAGGTTAACTCACTTTGGGTCAAGGTGTATTTATATGGGACTAGGGTAACTCACTTGCGGTCAGAGAGTACATATAAAGGGGCTAGGATAACACACTTGGGGTCAGGGAGTACTTATAAAGGTGATATGGTAACTCACT
The DNA here is from genome assembly GCF_024137725.1 of Prorops nasuta. Classification (NCBI taxonomy): domain Eukaryota; kingdom Metazoa; phylum Arthropoda; class Insecta; order Hymenoptera; family Bethylidae; genus Prorops; species Prorops nasuta. The sequence goes on along the minus strand of NW_027117215.1, from coordinate 6,982 downwards.
TGGGGTCAGGGAGTACTTATAAAGGGGCTAGGGTAACTCACTTTGGGTCAAGGAGTACTAATATGGGACTAGGGTAACTCACTTGGTGTCTTTGAGTACTTATATGGGACCAGGGTAACACACTTGGGGTCAGGGAGTACTTATAAACGGGCTAGGGTAACTCACTTGCGGTGAGGGAGTACTTATAAGGGACTAGGGTAACTCACTTGGGGTCTGGGAGTACATATAAAGGGGCTAGGATAACTCACTTTGGGTCAAGGAGTACTTATATGGGACTAGGGTAACTCACTTGGGGCCAGGGTGTACTTATAAAGGGGCTATGGTAACTCACTTGCGGTCAGAGAGTACATATAAAAGGGCCAGGATAACTCACTTGGGGTCATGGAGTACTTCTATGTGACTAGGGTAACACACTTGCGTTCAGAGAGTACCTATAAAGGGGCAACGATAACTCACTTGGGGTCAGGGAGTACTTATATAGGGGCTATGGTAACTCACTTGGGGTCAGGGAGTACTTCGAAGTGACTAGGGTAACTCACTTGGGATCAGGGAGTACTTCTATGGGACTAGGGTAACTCACTTGTGGTCAGGGAGTACTTATAAAGGGGCTAGGGTAACTCACTTGGGGTCAGGGAGTAGTTATAAGGGACTAGGGTAACTCACTTGGGGTCTGAGAGTACATATAAAGGGGCTAGGATAACTCACTTGCGGTCAGAGAGTACATATAAAGGGGCTAGGATAACTCAATTGGTATAAGGAAGTACTTATAAAGGTGCTATGGGAACTCACTTGGGGTTAGGGAGTACTTATTTGGGACTAAGGTAACTCACTTAGGGTCAGGGTGTATTTATATGGGACTAGGGTAACTCACTTGGGGTCAGGGAGTACTTATATAGGGGCTAGGTTAACTCACTTGGGGTCAAGGAGTACTTATATTGGACTAGGCTAACTCATTTGGTGTCTGGGAGTACTTATATGGGACCAGGGTAACGCACTTGGGGCCAGGGTGTACTTATAAAGGGTCAAGGGTAACTCACTTGGGGTCAGGGAGTAGTTATAAGGGACTAGGGTAACTCACTTGGGGTCTGAGAGTACATATGAAGGGGCTAGGATAACTCACTTGGGGTCAGGAAGTACTTATAAAGGTGCTATGGGAACTCACTTGGGGTCAGGGAGTACTTCTATGGGACTAGGGTAACTCACTTGGGGTCAGGGAGTACTTATATAGGGGCTAGGTTAACTCACTTGGGGTCAAGGAGTACTTATATTGGACTAGGCTAACTCACTTGGTGTCTGGGAGTACTTATATGGGACCAGGGTAACGCACTTGGGGTCAGGGAGTACTTATAAAGGGGCTAGGGTAACTCACTTTGGGTCAAGGAGTACTTATATGGGACTAGGGTAACTCACTTGGTGTCTGTGAGTAGTTATATGGGACAAGGGTAACTAACTTGGGGTCAGGGAGTACTTATAAACGGGCTAGGGTAACTCACTTGCGGTGAGGGAGTACTTATAAGGGACTAGGGTAACTCACTTGGGGTCTGGGAGTACATATAAAGGGGCTAGGATAACTCATTTTGGGTCAAGGAGTACTTATATGGGACTAGGGTAACTCACTTGGGGCCAGGGTGTACTTATAAAGGGGCTATGGTAACTCACTTGCTGTCAGAGAGTACATATAAAAGGGCCAGGATAACTCACTTGGGGTCATGGAGTACTTCTATGTGACTAGGGTAACACACTTGCGGTCAGAGAGTACATATAAAGGGGCAAGGATAACTCACTTGGGGTCAGGGAGTACTTATATAGGGGCTATGGTAACTCACTTGGGGTCAGGGAGTACTTATATTGGACTAGACTAACTCACTTGGTGTCTGGGAGTACTTATATGGGACCAGGGTAACGCACTTGGGGCCAGGGTGTACTTATAAAGGGTCTAGGGTAACTCACTTGGGGTCAGGGAGTACTTATATAGGGGCTATGGTAACTCACTTGGGGTCAGGGAGTACTTCTAAGTGACTAGGGTAACTCACTTGGGGTCAGGGTGTATTTATATGGGACTAGGGTAACTCACTTGGGGTCAGGGAGTACTTATATAGGGGCTAGGTTAACTCACTTGCGGTCAAGGAGTACTTATATTGGACTAGGCTAACTCATTTGGTGTCTGGGAGTACTTATATGGGACCAGGGTAACGCACTTGGGGCCAGGGTGTACTTATAAAGGGTCTAGGGTAACACACTTGGGGTCAGGGAGTAGTTATAAGGGACTAGGGTAACTCACTTGGGGTCTGAGAGTACATATGAAGGGGCTAGGATAACTCACTTGCGGTCAGAGAGTACATATAAAGGGGCTAGGATAACTCACTTGGGGTCAGGAAGTACTTATAAAGGTGCTATGGGAACTCACTTGGGGTCAGGGAGTACTTCTATGGGACTAGGGTAACTCACTTGGGGTCAGGGAGTACTTATATAGGGGCTAGGTTAACTCACTTGGGGTCAAGGAGTACTTATATTGGACTAGGCTAACTCACTTGGTGTCTGGGAGTACATATATGGGACCAGGGTAACGCACTTGGGGCCAGGGTGTACTTATAAAGGGTCTAGGGTAACTCACTAGGGGTCAGGGAGTAGTTATAAGGGACTAGGGTAACTCACTTGGGGTCTGAGAGTACATATAAAGGGGCTAGGATAACTCACTTGGGGTCAGGAAGTACTTATAAAGGTGCTATGGGAACTCACTTGGGGTCAGGGAGTACTTATTTGGGACTAAGGTAACTCACTTAGGGTCAGGGTGTATTTATATGGGACTAGGGTAACTCACTTGGTGTCTGGGAGTACTTATATGGGACCAGGGTAACGCACTTGGGGCCAGGGTGTACTTATAAAGGGTCTAGGGTAACTCACTTGGGGTCAGGGAGTACTTATAAAGGGCCTAGGGTAACTCAATTGCGGTCAGAGAGTACATATAAAGGGGGTAGGATAACTCACTTGGGGTCAGGGATTACTTATATAGGGGCTAGGGTATCTCATTTGGGGTCTGGGAGTATTTATATGGGACTAGGGTAACTCACTTGGTGTCTTTGTGTACTTATATGGGACCAGGGTAACTCACTTGGGGCCAGGGTGTACTTATTAAGAGGCTAGGGTAACTCACTTGGGGTCTGGGAGTATATATAAAGAGGCTAGGATAACTCACTTGCGGTCAGGGAGTACTTCTATGTGACTAGGGTAACTCACTGAAGGTCAGGGAGTACTTCTATGTGACTAGGGTAACTCACTGAGTGTCAGGGAGTACTTCTAAGGGACTAGGGTAACTCACTTGGGGTCAGAGAGTAGTTATATAGGGGCTAGGGTAACTCACTTGGGGCCAGGGTGTACTTATTAAAGGGCTAGGGTAACTCACTTGGGGTCAGGGAGTACTTATAAGGGACTATGGTAACTCACTTGGGGTCTGGGAGTACATATAAAGTGGCTAGGATAACTCACTTGCCGTCAGACTGTACATATAAAGGGGCTAGGATAACTCACTTGGGGTCAGGGAGTACTTCTATGTGACTAGGGTAACTCACTGAGGGTCAGGGAGTACATCTAAGGGAATAGGGTAACTCACTTGGGGTCAGGGAGTACTTATGTAGGGGCTAGGGTAACACACTTTGGGTCAAGCACTACTTATATGGGACTAGGGTAACTCACTTGGGGTAGGGATTACTACTATGGCACTAGGGTAACTCACTTGCGTTCAGAGAGTACATATAAAGGGGCTAGGATAACTCACTTGGGGTCAGGAAGTACTTATATGGGACCAGGGTAACTCACATGGGGCCAGGGTGTACTTATAAAGGGGCTAGGATAACTCACTTGGGGTCTGGGAGTACATATAAAGAGGCTAGGATAACTCACTTGCGGTCAGGGAGTACTTCTATGTGACTAGGGTAACTCACTGAAGGTCAGGGAGTACTTCTGTGTGACTAGGGTAACTCACTGAGTGTCAGGGAGTACTTCTAAGGGACTAGGGTAACTCACTTGGGGTCAGAGAGTACTTATGTAGGGGCTAGGGTAACACACTTAGGGTCAAGCAGTACTTATATGGGACAAGGGTAACTCACTGAGGGTCAGGGAGTACATCTAAGGGACTAGGGTAACTCACTTGGGGTCAGGGAGTACTTATGTAGGGGCTAGGGTAACACACTTTGGGTCAAGCAGTACTTATATGGGACTAGGGTAACTCACTTGGGGTAGGGAGTACTACTATGGCAGTAGGGTAACTCACTTGCGTTCAGAGAGTACATATAAAGGGGCTAGGATAACTCATTTGGGGTCAGGGAGTACTTATATGGGACCAGGGTAACTCACATGGGGCCAGGGTGTACTTATAAAGGGGCTAGGGTATCTCACTTGGGGTCAGGGAGTACTTATAAAGGGGCTATGGTAACTCACTTGGGGTCAGGGAGTACTTATTTGGGACTAGGGTAACTCACTTAGAGTCAGGGTGTATTTTTATGGGACTAGGGTAACTCACTTGCGGTCAGAGAGTAAATATAAAGGGGATAGGCTAACTCACTTGCAGTCAGAGAGTACATATAAAGGGGCTAGGATAACTCACATGGGTCAGGGAGTACTACAATGGGACTACTGTAGCTCACTTGCGGTCAGAGAGTACATATAAAGGGGCTAGGATAACTCACTTGGGGTCAGGGAGTACTTATAAAGGTGATATGGTAACTCACTTGGGGTCAGGGAGTACTTATAAATGGGCTAGGGTAACTCACTTTGGGTCAAGGAGTACTTATATGGTACTAGGGTAACTCACTTGGTGTCATTGAGTACTTATATAGGACCAGGGTAACTCACTTGTGGCCAGGGTGTACTTATTAAGGGGCTAGGTTAACTCACTTGGGGTAAGGGAGTACTTATAAGGGACTAGGGTAACTCACTTGGGGTCTGGGAGTACATATAAAGGGGCTAGGATAACTCACTTGGGGTCAGGGTATACTTCTATGTGACTAGGGTAACTCGCTTGGCGTCAGGGAGTACTTATATGGGACTAGGGTAACTCACTTGCGGTCAGAGAGTAAATATAAAGGGGCTAGGTTAACTCACTTTGGGTCAAGGTGTACTTATATGGGACTAGGGTAACTTACTTGGGGCCAGGGTGTAATTATAATGGGGCTATGGTAACTCACTTGGGGTCAGGGAGTACTTCTATGGGACTAGGGTAACTCACTTGCGGTCAGAGAGTACATATAAAGGGGCTAGGATAACACACTTGGGGTCCAGGGAGTACTTATAAAGGTGATATGGTAACTCACTTGGGGTCAGGGAGTACTTATAAAAGGGCTAGGGTAACTCACTTTGGGTCAAGGAGTTACTAATATGGGACTAGGGTAACTCACTTGGTGTCTTTGAGTACTTATATGGGACCAGGGTAAACACACTTGGGGTCAGGGAGTACTTATAAACGGGGGCTAGGGTAACTCACTTGCGGTGAGGGAGTACTTATAAGGGACTAGGGTAACTCACTTGGGGTCTGGGAGTACATATAAAGGGTGCTAGGATAACTCACTTTGGGTCAAGGAGTACTTATATGGGACTAGGGTAACTCACTTGGGGCCAGGGTGTACTTATAAAGGGCTATGGTAAACTCACTTGCGGTCAGAGAGTAACATATAAAAGGGCCAGGAAAACTCACTTGGGGTCATGGAGTACTTCTGATGTGACTAGGGTAACACACTTGCGTTCAGAGAGTACCTATAAAGGGGCAACGATAACTCACTTGGGGTCAGGGAGTACTTATATAGGGGCTATGGTAACTCACTTGGGGTCAGGGAGTACTTCGAAGTGACTAGGGTAACTCACTTGGGATCAGGGGAGTACTTCTATGGGACTAGGGTAACTCACTTGTGGTCAGGGAGTACTTATAAAGGGGCTAGGGTAACTCACTTGGGGTCAGGGAGTAGTTATAAGGGACTAGGGTAACTCACTTGGGGTCTGAGAGTACATATAAAGGGGCTAGGAATAACTCACTTGCGGTCAGAGAGTACATATAAAGGGGCTAGGATAACTCAATTGGTATAAGGAAGTACTTATAAAGGTGCTATGGGAACTCACTTGGGGTTAGGGGAGTACTTATTTGGGACTAAGGTAACTCACTTAGGGTCAGGGTGTATTTATATGGGACTAGGGTAACTCACTTGGGGTCAGGGAGTACTTATATAGGGGCTAGGTTAACTCACTTGGGGTCAAGGAGTACTTATATTGGACTAGGCTAACTCATTTGGTGTCTGGGAGTACTTATATGGGACCAAGGGTAACGCACTTGGGGCCAGGGTGTACTTATAAAGGGTCAAGGGGTAACTCACTTGGGGTCAGGGAGTAGTTATAAGGGACTAGGGTAACTCACTTGGGGTCTGAGGGCTAGGATAACTCACTTGGGGTCAGGAAGTACTTATAAAGGTGCTATGGGAACTCACTTGGGGTCAGGGAGTACTTCTATGGGACTAGGGTAACTCACTTGGGGTCAGGGAGTACTTATATAGGGGCTAGGTTAACTCACTTGGGGTCAAGGAGTACTTATATTGGACTAGGCTAACTCACTTGGTGTCTGGGAGTACTTATATGGGACCAGGGTAACGCACTTGGGGTCAGGGAGTACTTATAAAGGGGCTAGGGTAACTCACTTTGGGTCAAGGAGTACTTATATGGGACTAGGGTAACTCACTTGGTGTCTGTGAGTAGTTATATGGGACAAGGGTAACTAACTTGGGGTCAGGGAGTACTTATAAACGGGCTAGGGTAACTCACTTGCGGTGAGGGAGTACTTATAAGGGACTAGGGTAACTCACTTGGGGTCTGGGAGTACATATAAAGGGGCTAGGATAACTCATTTTGGGTCAAGGAGTACTTATATGGGACTAGGGTAACTCACTTGGGGCCAGGGTGGTACTTATAAAGGGGCTATGGTAACTCACTTGCTGTCAGAGAG
>NW_027117214.1:0-25400 GCF_024137725.1 Prorops nasuta | reverse complement strand
GTCACATGGGGTCATTGAGTACTTATATAGGACTATGGGGGTCACATGGGGTCATTGAGTACTTATATAGGACCAGGGGGTCACATGGGGTCATTGATTACTTATATAGGACATGGGGGGGTCACATGGGGTCAATGAGTACTTATATAGGACTAGGGGGGTCACATGGGGTCATTGAGTACTTATATAGGACTAGGGGGGTCACATGGGGTCATTGAGTACTTATATAGGACATGGCGGGGTCACATGGGGCCATTGAGTACTTATATAGGACATGGGGGGGTCACATGGGGTCATTGAGTACTTATATAGGACATGGAGGGGTCACATGGGGTCATTGAGTACTTATATAGGACATGGGGGGGTCACATGGGGTCATTGAGTACTTATATAGGACTAGGGGGGTCACATGGGGTCATTTAGTACTTATATAGGACTAGGGGGGTCACATGGGGTCATTGAGTACTTATATAGGACATGGGGGGGTCACATGGGGTCATTTAGTACTTATATAGGACTAGGGGGGTCACATGGGGTCATTGAGTACTTATATAGGACTAGGGGGGTCACATGGGGTCATTGAATACTTATATAGGACATGGGGGTTCACATGGGGTCATTGAGTACTTATATAGGACTAGGGGGGTCACATGGGGTCATTGAGTACTTATATAGGACTAGGGGGGTCACATGGGGTCATTGATTACTTATATAGGACTAGAGGGGTCACATGGGGTCATTGAGTACTTATATAGGACATGGGTGGGTCACATGGGGTCATTGAGTACTTATATAGGACATGGGGGGGTCACATGGGGTCATTGAGTACTTATATAGGACTAGGGGGTCACATGGGGTCATTGAGTACTTATATAGGACACGGGGGGGTCACATGGGGTCATTGAGTACTTATATAGGACTAGAGTGGGTCACATGGGGTCATTGACTACTTATATAGGACTAGGGGGGTCACATGGGGTCATTGAGTACTTATATAGGACATGGGGGGGTCACATGGGGTCATTGAGTACTTATATAGGACATGGGGGGGTCACATGAGGTCATTGAGTACTTATATAGGACATGGAGGGGTCACATGGGGTCATTGAGTACTTATATAGGACTAGGGGGGTCACATGGGGTCATTGAGTACTTATATAGGACTAGGGGGTCACATGGGGTCATTGAGTACTTATATAGGACATGGGGGGGTCACATGGGGTCATTGAGTACTTATATAGGACTAGGGGGGTCACATGGGGTCATTGAATACTTATATAGGACATGGGGGGTCACATGGGGTCATTGAGTACTTATATAGGACATGGGGGGGGTCACATGGGGTCATTGAGTACTTATATAGGACTAGGGGGGTCACATGGGGTCATTGAGTACTTATATAGGACATGGGGGGGGTCACATGGGGTCATTGAGTACTTATATAGGACTAGGGTGGGTCACATGGGGTCATTGAGTACTTATATAGGACTAGGGGGGTCACATGGGGTCGTTGAGTACTTATATAGGACATGGGGGGACAAATGGGGTCATTGAGTACTTATATAGGACATGGGGGGGGTCACATGGGGTCATTGAGTACTTATATAGGACATGGGGGGGTCACATGGGGTCATTGAGTACTTATATAGGACACGGGGGGGTCACATGGGGTCATTGAGTACTTATATAGGACATGGGGGGGTCACATGGGGTCATTGAGTACTTATATAGGACTAGGGGGGTCACATGGGGTCATTGAGTACTTATATAGGACTAGGGGGTCACATGGGTTCATTGAGTACTTATATAGGACATGGGGGGGTCACATGGGGTCATTGAGTACTTATATAGGACTAGGGGGGTCACATGGGGTCATTGAATACTTATATAGGACATGGGGGGTCACATGGGGTCATTGAGTACTTATATAGGACATGGGGGGGGGTCACATGGGGTCATTGAGTACTTATATAGGACTAGGGGGGTCACATGGGGTCATTGAGTACTTATATAGGACATGGGGGGGTCACATGGGGTCATTGAGTACTTATATAGGACTAGGGTGGGTCACATGGGGTCATTGAGTACTTATATAGGACTAGGGGGGTCACATGGGGTCGTTGAGTACTTATATAGGACATGGGGGGGTCTCATGGGGTCATTGAGTACTTATATAGGACTAGGGGGTCACATGGGGTCATTGAGTACTTATATAGGACTAGGGTGGGTCACATGGGGTCATTGAGTACTTATATAGGACTAGGGGGGTCACATGGGGTCATTGAGTACTTATATAGGACTAGAGGGGTCACATGGGGTCATTGAGTACTTATATAGGACATGGGGGGGTCTCATGGGGTCATTGAGTACTTATATAGGACTAGGGGGTCACATGGGGTCATTGAGTACTTATATAGGACTAGGGTGGGTCACATGGGGTCATTGAGTACTTATATAGGACTAGGGTGGGTCACATGGGGTCATTGAGTACTTATATAGGACTAGGGGGGGTCACTTGGGGTCATTGAGTACTTATATAGGACTAGAGGGGTCACATGGGGTCATTGAGTACTTATATAGGACATGGGTGGGTCACATGGGGTCATTGAGTACTTATATAGGACTAGGGGGGTCACATGGGGTCATTGAGTACTTATATAGGACTAGAGGTGTCACATGGGGTCATTGAGTACTTATATAGGACTGGGTGGGTCACATGGGGTCATTGACTACTTATATAGGACTAGGGGGGGTCACATGGGGTCATTGAGTACTTATATCGGACATGGGGGGGTCACATGGGGTCATTGAGTACTTATATAGGACATGGGGGGGTCACATGGGGTCATTGAGTACTTATATAGGACTAGGGGGGTCACATGGGGTCATTGAGTACTTATATAGGACTAGAGGTGTCACATGGGGTCATTGAGTACTTATATAGGACTGGGTGGGTCACATGGGGTCATTGACTACTTATATAGGACTAGGGGGGTCACATGGGGTCATTGAGTACTTATATCGGACATGGGGGGGTCACATGGGGTCATTGAGTACTTATATAGGACATGGGGGGGTCACATGGGGTCATTGAGTACTTATATAGGACTAGGGGGGTCACATGGGGTCATTGAGTACTTATATAGGACATGGGGGGGTCACATGGGGTCATTGAGTACTTATGTAGGATATGGGGGGGTCACATGGCGTCATTGAGTACTTATATAGGACTAGGGGGTCACATGGGGTCATTGAGTACTTATATAGGACATGGGGGGTCACATGGGGTCATTGAGTACTTATATAGGACACGGGGGGGGTCACATGGGGTCATTGAGTACTTATATAGGACATGGGGGGGTCACATGGGGTCATTGAGTACTTATATAGGACATGGGGGGGTCACATGGGGTCATTGAGTACTTATATAGGACAAGGGGGGTCACATGGGGTCATTGAGTACTTATATAGGACTAGGGGGGTCACATGGGGTCATTGAGTACTTATATAGGACATGGCGGGGTCACATGGGGTCATTGAGTACTTATATAGGACATGGGGGGGTCAGATGGGGTCATTGAGTACTTATATAGGACATGGAGGGGTCACATGGGGTCATTGAGTACTTATATAGGACTAGGGGGGTCACATGGGGTCATTGAGTACTTATATAGGACATGGGAGGTCACATGGGGTCATTGAGTACTTATATAGGACTAGGGGGTCACATGGGGTCATTGAGTACTTATATAGGTCTAGGGTGGGTCACATGGGGTCATTGAGTACTTATATAGGACTAGGGGGGTCACATGGGGTCATTGAGTACTTATATAGGTCTAGGGTGGGTCACATGGGGTCATTGAGTACTTATATAGGACTATGGGGGTCACATGGGGTCATTGAGTACTTATATAGGACCAGGGGGTCACATGGGGTCATTGATTACTTATATAGGACATGGGGGGGTCACATGGGGTCAATGAGTACTTATATAGGACTAGGGGGGTCACATGGGGTCATTGAGTACTTATATAGGACTAGGGGGGTCACATGGGGTCATTGAGTACTTATATAGGACATGGCGGGGTCACATGGGGCCATTGAGTACTTATATAGGACATGGGGGGGTCACATGGGGTCATTGAGTACTTATATAGGACATGGAGGGGTCACATGGGGTCATTGAGTACTTATATAGGACATGGGGGGGTCACATGGGGTCATTGAGTACTTATATAGGACTAGGGGGGTCACATGGGGTCATTTAGTACTTATATAGGACTAGGGGGGTCACATGGGGTCATTGAGTACTTATATAGGACATGGGGGGGTCACATGGGGTCATTTAGTACTTATATAGGACTAGGGGGGTCACATGGGGTCATTGAGTACTTATATAGGACTAGGGGGGTCACATGGGGTCATTGAATACTTATATAGGACATGGGGGTTCACATGGGGTCATTGAGTACTTATATAGGACTAGGGGGGTCACATGGGGTCATTGAGTACTTATATAGGACTAGGGGGGTCACATGGGGTCATTGATTACTTATATAGGACTAGAGGGGTCACATGGGGTCATTGAGTACTTATATAGGACATGGGTGGGTCACATGGGGTCATTGAGTACTTATATAGGACATGGGGGGGTCACATGGGGTCATTGAGTACTTATATAGGACTAGGGGGTCACATGGGGTCATTGAGTACTTATATAGGACACGGGGGGGTCACATGGGGTCATTGAGTACTTATATAGGACTAGAGTGGGTCACATGGGGTCATTGACTACTTATATAGGACTAGGGGGGTCACATGGGGTCATTGAGTACTTATATAGGACATGGGGGGGTCACATGGGGTCATTGAGTACTTATATAGGACATGGGGGGGTCACATGAGGTCATTGAGTACTTATATAGGACATGGAGGGGTCACATGGGGTCATTGAGTACTTATATAGGACTAGGGGGGTCACATGGGGTCATTGAGTACTTATATAGGACTAGGGGGTCACATGGGGTCATTGAGTACTTATATAGGACATGGGGGGGTCACATGGGGTCATTGAGTACTTATATAGGACTAGGGGGGTCACATGGGGTCATTGAATACTTATATAGGACATGGGGGGTCACATGGGGTCATTGAGTACTTATATAGGACATGGGGGGGGTCACATGGGGTCATTGAGTACTTATATAGGACTAGGGGGGTCACATGGGGTCATTGAGTACTTATATAGGACATGGGGGGGTCACATGGGGTCATTGAGTACTTATATAGGACTAGGGTGGGTCACATGGGGTCATTGAGTACTTATATAGGACTAGGGGGGTCACATGGGGTCGTTGAGTACTTATATAGGACATGGGGGGACAAATGGGGTCATTGAGTACTTATATAGGACTAGGGGGGTCACATGGGGTCATTGAGTACTTATATAGGACTAGAGGGGTCACATGGGGTCATTGAGTACTTATATAGGACATGGGGGGGTCTCATGGGGTCATTGAGTACTTATATAGGACTAGGGGGTCACATGGGGTCATTGAGTACTTATATAGGACTAGGGTGGGTCACATGGGGTCATTGAGTACTTATATAGGACTAGGTTGGGTCACATGGGGTCATTGAGTACTTATATAGGACTAGGGGGGTCACTTGGGGTCATTGAGTACTTATATAGGACTAGAGGGGTCACATGGGGTCATTGAGTACTTATATAGGACATGGGGGGGTCACATGGGGTCATTGAGTACTTATATAGGACTAGGGGGGTCACATGGGGTCATTGAGTACTTATATAGGACATGGGGGGGTCACATGGGGTCATTGAGTACTTATATAGGATATGGGGGGGTCACATGGGGTCATTGAGTACTTATATAGGACTAGGGGGTCACATGGGGTCATTGAGTACTTATATAGGACATGGGGGGTCACATGGGGTCATTGAGTACTTATATAGGACACGGGGGGGTCACATGGGGTCATTGAGTATTTATATTGGACATGGGGGGGTCACATGGGGTCATTGAGTACTTATATAGGACATGGGGGGGTCACATGGGGTCATTGAGTACTTATATAGGACTAGGGGGGTCACATGGGGTCATTGAGTACTTATATAGGAATAGGGGGGTCACATGGGGTCATTGAGTACTTATATAGGACTAGGGGGGTCACATGGGGTCATTGAGTACTTATATAGGACATGGCGGGGTCACATGGGGTCATTGAGTACTTATATAGGACATGGGGGGGTCACATGGGGTCATTGAGTACTTATATAGGACATGGAGGGGTCACATGGGGTCATTGAGTACTTATATAGGACTAGGGGGGTCACATGGGGTCATTGAGTACTTATATAGGACATGGGAGGTCACATGGGGTCATTGAGTACTTATATAGGACTAGGGGGTCACATGGGGTCTTTGAGTACTTATATAGGTCTAGGGTGGGTCACATGGGGTCATTGAGTACTTATATAGGACTAGGGGGGTCACATGGGGTCATTGAGTACTTATATAGGACACGGGGGGGGTCACATGGGGTCATTGAGTACTTATATAGGACATGGGGGGGTCACATGGGGTCATTGAGTACTTATATAGGACAAGGGGTGTCACATGGGGTCATTTAGTACTTATATAGGACTAGGGGGGTCACATGGGGTCATTGAGTACTTATATAGGACTAGGGGGATCACATGGGGTCATTGAGTACTTATATAGGACACGGGGGGGGTCACATGGGGTCATTGAGTACTTATATAGGACATGGGGGGGTCACATGGGGTCATTGAGTACTTATATAGGACAAGGGGTGTCACATGGGGTCATTTAGTACTTATATAGGACTAGGGGGGTCACATGGGGTCATTGAGTACTTATATAGGACATGGAGGGGTCACATGGGGTCATTGAGTACTTATATAGGACATGGGGGGGTCACATGGGGTCATTGAATACTTATATAGGACATGGGGGGTCACATGGGGTCATTGAGTACTTATATAGGACTAGAGGGGTCACATGGGGTCATTGAGTACTTATATAGGACATGGGGGGGTCACATGGGGTCATTGAGTACTTATATAGGACTAGGGGGTCACATGGGGTCATTGAGTACTTATATAGGACATGGGGGGTCACATGGGGTCATTGAGTACTTATATAGGACTAGGGGGGTCACATGGGGTCATTGAGTACTTATATAGGAATAGGGGGGTCACATGGGGTCATTGAGTACTTATATAGGACTAGGGGGGTCACATGGGGTCATTGAGTACTTATATAGGACATGGAGGGGTCACATGGGGTCATTGAGTACTTATATAGGACTCGGGGGGTCACATGGGGTCATTGAGTACTTATATAGGACATGGGAGGTCACATGGGGTCATTGAGTACTTATATAGGACTAGGGGGTCACATGGGGTCATTGAGTACTTATATAGGTCTAGGGTGGGTCACATGGGGTCATTGAGTACTTATATAGGACTAGGGGGGTCACATGGGGTCATTGAGTACTTATATAGGTCTAGGGTGGGTCACATGGGGTCATTGAGTACTTATATAGGACTAGGGGGGTCACATGGGGTCATTGAGTACTTATATAGGACCAGGGGGTCACATGGGGTCATTGATTACTTATATAGGACATGGGGGGGTCACATGGGGTCAATGAGTACTTATATAGGACTAGGGGGGTCACATGGGGTCATTGAGTACTTATATAGGACTAGGGGGGTCACATGGGGTCATTGAGTACTTATATAGGACATTGCGGGGTCACATGGGGCCATTGAGTACTTATATAGGACATGGGGGGGTCACATGGGGTCATTGAGTACTTATATAGGACATGGAGGGGTCACATGGGGTCATTGAGTACTTATATAGGACATGGAGGGGTCACATGGGGTCATTGAGTACTTATATAGGACACGGGGGGGTCACATGGGGTCATTGAGTACTTATATAGGACATGGGGGGGTCACATGGGGTCATTGAGTACTTATATAGGACATGGAGGGGTCACATGGGGTCATTTAGTACTTATATAGGACTAGGGGGGTCGCATGGGGTCATTGAGTACTTATATAGGACTAGGGGGGTCACATGGGGTCATTGAATACTTATATAGGACATGGGGGGTCACATGGGGTCATTGAGTACTTATATAGGACTAGGGGGGTCACATGGGGTCATTGAGTACTTATATAGGACATGGGTGGGTCACATGGGGTCATTGAGTACTTATATAGGACTAGGGGGGTCACATGGGGTCATTGATTACTTATATAGGACTAGAGGGGTCACATGGGGTCATTGAGTACTTATATAGGACATGGGTGGGTCACATGGGGTCATTGAGTACTTATATAGGACATGGGGGGGTCACATGGGGTCATTGAGTACTTATATAGGACTAGGGGGTCACATGGGGTCATTGAGTACTTATATAGGACACGGGGGGGTCACATGGGGTCATTGAGTACTTATATAGGACTAGAGTGGGTCACATGGGGTCATTGACTACTTATATAGGACTAGGGGGGTCACATGGGGTCATTGAGTACTTATATAGGACATGGGGGGGTCACATGGGGTCATTGAGTACTTATATAGGACATGGGGGGGTCACATGGGGTCATTGAGTACTTATATAGGACACGGGGGGGTCACATGGGGTCATTGAGTACTTATATAGGACATGGGGGGGTCACATGGGGTCATTGAGTACTTATATAGGACTAGGGGGGTCACATGGGGTCATTGAGTACTTATATAGGACTAGGGGGTCACATGGGTTCATTGAGTACTTATATAGGACATGGGGGGGTCACATGGGGTCATTGAGTACTTATATAGGACTAGGGGGGTCACATGGGGTCATTGAATACTTATATAGGACATGGGGGGTCACATGGGGTCATTGAGTACTTATATAGGACATGGGGGGGGTCACATGGGGTCATTGAGTACTTATATAGGACTAGGGGGGTCACATGGGGTCATTGAGTACTTATATAGGACATGGGGGGGTCACATGGGGTCATTGAGTACTTATATAGGACTAGGGTGGGTCACATGGGGTCATTGAGTACTTATATAGGACTAGGGGGGTCACATGGGGTCGTTGAGTACTTATATAGGACATGGGGGGGTCTCATGGGGTCATTGAGTACTTATATAGGACTAGGGGGTCACATGGGGTCATTGAGTACTTATATAGGACTAGGGTGGGTCACATGGGGTCATTGAGTACTTATATAGGACTAGGGGGGTCACATGGGGTCATTGAGTACTTATATAGGACTAGAGGGGTCACATGGGGTCATTGAGTACTTATATAGGACATGGGGGGGTCTCATGGGGTCATTGAGTACTTATATAGGACTAGGGGGTCACATGGGGTCATTGAGTACTTATATAGGACTAGGGTGGGTCACATGGGGTCATTGAGTACTTATATAGGACTAGGGTGGGTCACATGGGGTCATTGAGTACTTATATAGGACTAGGGGGGTCACTTGGGGTCATTGAGTACTTATATAGGACTAGAGGGGTCACATGGGGTCTTTGAGTACTTATATAGGACATGGGTGGGTCACATGGGGTCATTGAGTACTTATATAGGACTAGGGGGGTCACATGGGGTCATTGAGTACTTATATAGGACTAGAGGTGTCACATGGGGTCATTGAGTACTTATATAGGACTGGGTGGGTCACATGGGGTCATTGACTACTTATATAGGACTAGGGGGGTCACATGGGGTCATTGAGTACTTATATCGGACATGGGGGGGTCACATGGGGTCATTGAGTACTTATATAGGACATGGGGGGGTCACATGGGGTCATTGAGTACTTATATAGGACTAGGGGGGTCACATGGGGTCATTGAGTACTTATATAGGACATGGGGGGGTCACATGGGGTCATTGAGTACTTATGTAGGATATGGGGGGGTCACATGGCGTCATTGAGTACTTATATAGGACTAGGGGGTCACATGGGGTCATTGAGTACTTATATAGGACATGGGGGGTCACATGGGGTCATTGAGTACTTATATAGGACACGGGGGGGGGTCACATGGGGTCATTGAGTACTTATATAGGACATGGGGGGGTCACATGGGGTCATTGAGTACTTATATAGGACATGGGGGGGTCACATGGGGTCATTGAGTACTTATATAGGACAAGGGGGGTCACATGGGGTCATTGAGTACTTATATAGGAATAGGGGGGTCACATGGGGTCATTGAGTACTTATATAGGACTAGGGGGGTCACATGGGGTCATTGAGTACTTATATAGGACATGGCGGGGTCACATGGGGTCATTGAGTACTTATATAGGACATGGGGGGGTCAGATGGGGTCATTGAGTACTTATATAGGACATGGAGGGGTCACATGGGGTCATTGAGTACTTATATAGGACTAGGGGGGTCACATGGGGTCATTGAGTACTTATATAGGACATGGGAGGTCACATGGGGTCATTGAGTACTTATATAGGACTAGGGGGTCACATGGGGTCATTGAGTACTTATATAGGTCTAGGGTGGGTCACATGGGGTCATTGAGTACTTATATAGGACTAGGGGGGTCACATGGGGTCATTGAGTACTTATATAGGTCTAGGGTGGGTCACATGGGGTCATTGAGTACTTATATAGGACTATGGGGGTCACATGGGGTCATTGAGTACTTATATAGGACCAGGGGGTCACATGGGGTCATTGATTACTTATATAGGACATGGGGGGGTCACATGGGGTCAATGAGTACTTATATAGGACTAGGGGGGTCACATGGGGTCATTGAGTACTTATATAGGACTAGGGGGGTCACATGGGGTCATTGAGTACTTATATAGGACATGGCGGGGTCACATGGGGTCATTGAGTACTTATATAGGACATGGGGGGGTCACATGGGGTCATTGAGTACTTATATAGGACATGGAGGGGTCACATGGGGTCATTGAGTACTTATATAGGACATGGGGGGGTCACATGGGGTCATTGAGTACTTATATAGGACTAGGGGGGTCACATGGGGTCATTTAGTACTTATATAGGACTAGGGGGGTCACATGGGGTCATTGAGTACTTATATAGGACTAGGGGGGTCACATGGGGTCATTGAATACTTATATAGGACATGGGGGGGTCACATGGGGTCATTGAGTACTTATATAGGACTAGGGGGGGTCACATGGGGTCATTGAGTACTTATATAGGACATGGGGGGGTCACATGGGTTCATTGAGTACTTATATAGGATATGGGGGGGTCACATGGGGTCATTGAGTACTTATATAGGACTAGGGGGTCACATGGGGTCATTGAGTACTTATATAGGACATGGGGGGTCACATGGGGTCATTGAGTACTTATATAGGACTAGGGGGGTCACATGGAGTCATTGAGTACTTATATAGGAATAGGGGGGTCACATGGGGTCATTGAGTACTTATATAGGACTAGGGGGGTCACATGGGGTCATTGAGTACTTATATAGGACTAGGGGGGTCACATGGGGTCATTGAGTACTTATATAGGACATGGGAGGTCACATGGGGTCATTGAGTACTTATATAGGACTAGGGGGTCACATGGGGTCATTGAGTACTTATATAGGTCTAGGGTGGGTCACATGGGGTCATTGAGTACTTATATAGGACTAGGGGGGTCACATGGGGTCATTGAGTACTTATATAGGTCTAGGGTGGGTCACATGGGGTCATTGAGTACTTATATAGGACCAGGGGGTCACATGGGGTCATTGATTACTTATATAGGACATGGGGGGGTCACATGGGGTCAATGAGTACTTATATAGGACTAGGGGGGTCACATGGGGTCATTGAGTACTTATATAGGACTAGGGGGGTCACATGGGGTCATTGAGTACTTATATAGGACATGGCGGGGTCACATGGGGCCATTGAGTACTTATATAGGACATGGGGGGGTCACATGGGGTCATTGAGTACTTATATAGGACATGGAGGGGTCACATGGGGTCATTGAGTACTTATATAGGACATGGAGGGGTCACATGGGGTCATTTAGTACTTATATAGGACTAGGGGGGTCACATGGGGTCATTGAGTACTTATATAGGACTAGGGGGGTCACATGGGGTCATTGAATACTTATATAGGACATGGGGGGTCACATGGGGTCATTGAGTACTTATATAGGACATGGGGGGGTCACATGGGGTCATTGAGTACTTATATAGGACAAGGGGTGTCACATGGGGTCATTTAGTACTTATATAGGACTAGGGGGGTCACATGGGGTCATTGAGTACTTATATAGGACATGGAGGGGTCACATGGGGTCATTGAGTATTTATATAGGACATGGGGGGGTCACATGGGGTCATTGAGTACTTATATAGGACTAGGGGGGTCACATGTGGTCATTTAGTACTTATATAGGACTAGGGGGGTCACATGGGGTCATTGAGTACTTATATAGGACTAGGGGGGTCACATGGGGTCATTGAGTACTTATATAGGACACGGGGGGGTCACATGGGGTCATTGAGTACTTATATAGGACATGGGGGGGTCACATGGGGTCATTGAGTACTTATATAGGACAAGGGGTGTCACATGGGGTCATTTAGTACTTATATAGGACTAGGGGGGTCACATGGGGTCATTGAGTACTTATATAGGACTAGGGGGATCACATGGGGTCATTGAGTACTTATATAGGACACGGGGGGGGTCACATGGGGTCATTGAGTACTTATATAGGACATGGGGGGGTCACATGGGGTCATTGAGTACTTATATAGGACAAGGGGTGTCACATGGGGTCATTTAGTACTTATATAGGACTAGGGGGGTCACATGGGGTCATTGAGTACTTATATAGGACATGGAGGGGTCACATGGGGTCATTGAGTACTTATATAGGACATGGGGGGGTCACATGGGGTCATTGAGTACTTATATAGGACTAGGGGGGTCACATGTGGTCATTTAGTACTTATATAGGACTAGGGGGGTCACATGGGGTCATTGAGTACTTATATAGGACTAGGGGGGTCACATGGGGTCATTGAATACTTATATAGGACATGGGGGGTCACATGGGGTCATTGAGTACTTATATAGGACTAGAGGGGTCACATGGGGTCATTGAGTACTTATATAGGACTGGGTGGGTCACATGGGGTCATTGACTACTTATATAGGACTAGGGGGGTCACATGGGGTCATTGAGTACTTATATCGGACATGGGGGGGTCACATGGGGTCATTGAGTACTTATATAGGACATGGGGGGGTCACATGGGGTCATTGAGTACTTATATAGGACTAGGGGGGTCACATGGGGTCATTGAGTACTTATATAGGACATGGGAGGTCACATGGTGTCATTGAGTACTTATATAGGACTAGGGGGTCACATGGGGTCATTGAGTACTTATATAGGTCTAGGGTGGGTCACATGGGGTCATTGAGTACTTATATAGGACTAGGGGGGTCACATGGGGTCATTGAGTACTTATATAGGTCTAGGGTGGGTCACATGGGGTCATTGAGTACTTATATAGGACCAGGGGGTCACATGGGGTCATTGATTACTTATATAGGACATGGGGGGGTCACATGGGGTCAATGAGTACTTATATAGGACTAGGGGGGTCACATGGGGTCATTGAGTACTTATATAGGACTAGGGGGGTCACATGGGGTCATTGAGTACTTATATAGGACATGGCGGGGTCACATGGGGCCATTGAGTACTTATATAGGACATGGGGGGGTCACATGGGGACATGGGGTCATTGAGTACTTATATAGGACATGGAGGGGTCACATGGGGTCATTGAGTACTTATATAGGACATGGAGGGGTCACATGGGGTCATTGAGTACTTATATAGGACACGGGGGGGGTCACATGGGGTCATTGAGTACTTATATAGGACATGGGGGGGTCACATGGGGTCATTGAGTACTTATATAGGACATGGGGGGGGTCACATGGGGTCATTTAGTACTTATATAGGACTAGGGGGGTCACATGGGGTCATTGAGTACTTATATAGGACTAGGGGGGTCACATGGGGTCATTGAATACTTATATAGGACATGGGGGGTCACATGGGGTCATTGAGTACTTATATAGGACTAGGGGGGTCACATGGGGTCATTGAGTACTTATATAGGACATGGGTGGGTCACATGGGGTCATTGAGTACTTATATAGGACTAGGGGGGTCACATGGGGTCATTGATTACTTATATAGGACTAGAGGGGTCACATGGGGTCATTGAGTACTTATATAGGACATGGGTGGGTCACATGGGGTCATTGAGTACTTATATAGGACATGGGGGGGTCACATGGGGTCATTGAGTACTTATATAGGACTAGGGGGTCACATGGGGTCATTGAGTACTTATATAGGACACGGGGGGGGTCACATGGGGTCATTGAGTACTTATATAGGACTAGAGTGGGTCACATGGGGTCATTGACTACTTATATAGGACTAGGGGGGGTCACATGGGGTCATTGAGTACTTATATAGGACATGGGGGGGTCACATGGGGTCATTGAGTACTTATATAGGACATGGGGGGGTCACATGAGGTCATTGAGTACTTATATAGGACATGGAGGGGTCACATGGGGTCATTGAGTACTTATATAGGACTAGGGGGGTCACATGGGGTCATTGAGTACTTATATAGGACTAGGGGGTCACATGGGGTCATTGAGTACTTATATAGGACATGGGGGGGTCACATGGGGTCATTGAGTACTTATATAGGACTAGGGGGGGTCACATGGGGTCATTGAATACTTATATAGGACATGGGGGGTCACATGGGGTCATTGAGTACTTATATAGGACATGGGGGGGGTCACATGGGGTCATTGAGTACTTATATAGGACTAGGGGGGTCACATGGGGTCATTGAGTACTTATATAGGACATGGGGGGGGTCACATGGGGTCATTGAGTACTTATATAGGACTAGGGTGGGTCACATGGGGTCATTGAGTACTTATATAGGACTAGGGGGGTCACATGGGGTCGTTGAGTACTTATATAGGACATGGGGGGGACAAATGGGGTCATTGAGTACTTATATAGGACTAGGGGGGGTCACATGGGGTCATTGAGTACTTATATAGGACTAGAGGGGTCACATGGGGTCATTGAGTACTTATATAGGACATGGGGGGGGTCTCATGGGGTCATTGAGTACTTATATAGGACTAGGGGGTCACATGGGGTCATTGAGTACTTATATAGGACTAGGGTGGGTCACATGGGGTCATTGAGTACTTATATAGGACATGGGGGGTCACATGGGGTCATTGAGTACTTATATAGGACTAGAGGGGTCACATGGGGTCATTGAGTACTTATATAGGACATGGGGGGGTCTCATGGGGTCATTGAGTACTTATATAGGACTAGGGGGTCACATGGGGTCATTGAGTACTTATATAGGACTAGGGTGGGTCACATGGGGTCATTGAGTACTTATATAGGACTAGGTTGGGTCACATGGGGTCATTGAGTACTTATATAGGACTAGGGGGTCACTTGGGGTCATTGAGTACTTATATAGGACTAGAGGGGTCACATGGGGTCATTGAGTACTTATATAGGACATGGGGGGGGTCACATGGGGTCATTGAGTACTTATATAGGACTAGGGGTGGTCACATGGGGTCATTGAGTACTTATATAGGACATGGGGGGGGTCACATGGGGGTCATTGAGTACTTATATAGGACATGGGGGGGTCACATGAGGTCATTGAGTACTTATATAGGACATGGAGGGGTCACATGGGGTCATTGAGTACTTATATAGGACTAGGGGGGTCAGAGTACTTATATAGGACTAGGGGGTCACATGGGGTCATTGAGTACTTATATAGGACATGGGGGGGTCACATGGGGTCATTGAGTACTTATATAGGACTAGGGGGGTCACATGGGGTCATTGAATACTTATATAGGACATGGGGGGTCACATGGGGTCATTGAGTACTTATATAGGACATGGGGGGGGTCACATGGGGTCATTGAGTACTTATATAGGACTAAGGGGGGTCACATGGGGTCATTGAGTACTTATATAGGACATGGGGGGGTCACATGGGGTCATTGAGTACTTATATAGGACTAGGGTGGGTCACATGGGGTCATTGAGTACTTATATAGGACTAGGGGGGTCACATGGGGTCGTTGAGTACTTATATAGGACATGGGGGGACAAATGGGGTCATTGAGTACTTATATAGGACTAGGGGGGTCACATGGGGTCATTGAGTACTTATATAGGACTAGAGGGGTCACATGGGGTCATTGAGTACTTATATAGGACATGGGGGGGTCTCATGGGGTCATTGAGTACTTATATAGGACTAGGGGGTCACATGGGGTCATTGAGTACTTATATAGGACTAGGGTGGGTCACATGGGGTCATTGAGTACTTATATAGGACTAGGTTGGGTCACATGGGGTCATTGAGTACTTATATAGGACTAGGGGGGTCACTTGGGGTCATTGAGTACTTATATAGGACTAGAGGGGTCACATGGGGTCATTGAGTACTTATATAGGACATGGGGGGGTCAACATGGGGTCATTGAGTACTTATATAGGACTAGGGGGGTCACATGGGGTCATTGAGTACTTATATAGGACATGGGGGGGTCACATGGGGTCATTGAGTACTTATATAGGATATGGGGGGGTCACATGGGGTCATTGAGTACTTATATAGGACTAGGGGGTCACATGGGGTCATTGAGTACTTATATAGGACATGGGGGGTCACATGGGGTCATTGAGTACTTATATAGGACACGGGGGGGTCACATGGGGTCATTGAGTATTTATATAGGACATAGGGGGGGTCACATGGGGTCATTGAGTACTTATATAGGACATGGGGGGGTCACATGGGGTCATTGAGTACTTATATAGGACTAGGGGGGTCACATGGGGTCATTGAGTACTTACATAGGAATAGGGGGGTCACATGGGGTCATTGAGTACTTATATAGGACTAGGGGGGTCACATGGGGTCATTGAGTACTTATATAGGACACTGGCGGGGTCACATGGGGTCATTGAGTACTTATATAGGACATGGGGGGGGTCACATGGGTCATTGAGTACTTATATAGGACATGGAGGGGTCACATGGGGTCATTGAGTACTTATATAGGACTAGGGTGGTCACATGGGGTCATTGAGTACTTATATAGGACATGGGAGGTCACATGGGGTCATTGAGTACTTATATAGAGGACTAGGGGGTCACATGGGGTCTTTGAGTACGTATATAGGTCTAGGGTGGGTCACATGGGGTCATTGAGTACTTATATAGGACTAGGGGGTCACATGGGGTCATTGAGTAATTATATTAGGACACGGGGGGGGTCACATGGTCATTGAGTACTTATATAGGACATGGGGGGGTCACATGGGGTCATTGAGTACTTATATAGGACAAGGGGTGTCACATGGGGTCATTTAGTACCTTTATAGGACTAGGGGGGTCACATGGGGTCATTGAGTACTTATATAGGACTAGGGGGATCACATGGGGTCATTGAGTACTTATATAGGACACGGGGGGGGTCACATGGGGTCATTGGAGTACTTATATAGGACATGGGGGGGTCACATGGGGTCATTGAGTACTTATATAGGACAAGGGGTGTCACATGGGGTCATTTAGTACTTATATAGGACTAGGGGGGTCACATGGGGTCATTGAGTACTTATATAGGACATGGAGGGGTCACATGGGGTCATTGAGTACTTATATAGGACATGGGGGGGTCACATGGGGTCATTCGAGTACTTATATAGGACTAGGGGGGTCACATGTGGTCATTTAGTACTAAAGCTAGGGTCATGGGGTCTTGAGACTTATATAGGACTAGGGGGGTCACATGGGGTCATTGAATACTTATATCAGGACATGGGGGGTCACATGGGGTCATTGAGTACTTATATAGGACTAGAGGGGTCACATGGGGTCATTGAGTACTTATATAGGACTGGGTGGGTCACATGGGGTCATTGACTACTTATATAGGACTAGGGGGGTCACATGGGGTCATTGAGTACTTATCATAGGAATAGGGGGGTCACATGGGGTCATTGAGTACTTATATAGGACTAGGGGGGTCACATGGGGTCATTGTAGTACTTATATAGGACATGGCGGGGTCACATGGGGTCATTGAGTACTTATATAGGACCATGGGGGGGTCACATGGGGTCATTGAGTACTTAATAGGACATGGAGGGGTCACATGGGGTCATTGAGTACTTATATAGGACTAGGGGGGTCACATGGGGTCATTGAGTACTTATATAGGACATGGGAGGTCACATGGGGTCATTGAGTACTTATATAGGACTAGGGGGTCACATGGGGTCTTTGAGTACTTATATAGGTCTAGGGTGGGTCACATGGGGTCATTGAGTACTTATATAGGACTAGGGGGGTCACATGGGGTCATTGAGTACTTATATAGGACACGGGGGGGGTCACATGGGGTCATTGAGTACTTATATAGGACATGGGGGGGTCACATGGGGTCATTGAGTACTTATATAGGACAAGGGGTGTCACATGGGGTCATTTAGTACTTATATAGGACTAGGGGGGTCACATGGGGTCATTGAGTACTTATATAGGACTAGGGGGATCACATGGGGTCATTGAGTACTTATATAGGACACGGGGGGGGTCACATGGGGTCATTGAGTACTTATATAGGACATGGGGGGGTCACATGGGGTCATTGAGTACTTATATAGGACAAGGGGTGTCACATGGGGTCATTTAGTACTTATATAGGACTAGGGGGGTCACATGGGGTCATTGAGTACTTATATAGGACATGGAGGGGTCACATGGGGTCATTGAGTACTTATATAGGACATGGGGGGGTCACATGGGGTCATTGAGTACTTATATAGGACTAGGGGGGTCACATGTGGTCATTTAGTACTTATATAGGACTAGGGGGGTCACATGGGGTCATTGAGTACTTATATAGGACTAGGGGGGTCACATGGGGTCATTGAATACTTATATAGGACATGGGGGGTCACATGGGGTCATTGAGTACTTATATAGGACTAGAGGGGTCACATGGGGTCATTGAGTACTTATATAGGACTGGGTGGGTCACATGGGGTCATTGACTACTTATATAGGACTAGGGGGGTCACATGGGGTCATTGAGTACTTATATCGGACATGGGGGGGTCACATGGGGTCATTGAGTACTTATATAGGACATGGGGGGGTCACATGGGGTCATTGAGTACTTATATAGGACTAGGGGGTCACATGGGGTCATTGAGTACTTATATAGGACATGGAGGGGTCACATGGGGTCATTGAGTACTTATATAGGACATGGGGGGGTCACATGGGGTCATTGAGTACTTATATAGGACAAGGGGTGTCACATGGGGTCATTTAGTACTTATATAGGACTAGGGGGGTCACATGGGGTCATTGAGTACTTATATAGGACTAGGGGGATCACATGGGGTCATTGAATACTTATATAGGACATGGGGGTCACATGGGGTCATTGAGTACTTATATAGGACATGGGGGGGTCACATGGGGTCATTGAGTACTTATATAGGACATGGGGGGGTCACATGGGGTCATTGAGTACTTATATAGGACTAGGGTGGGTCACATGGGGTCATTGAGTACTTATATAGGACTTGGGGGGTCACATGGGGTCATTGAGTACTTATATAGGACATGGGGGGGTCACATGGGGTCATTGAGTACTTATATAGGAATTAGGGGGGTCACATGGGGTCATTGAGTACTTATATAGGACTAGGGGGGTCACATGGGGTCATTGAGTACTTATATAGGACATGGGGGGGTCACATGGGGTCATTGAGTACTTATATAGGACTAGGGTGGGTCACATGGGGTCATTGAGTACTTATATAGGACTAGGGGGGTCACATGGGGTCATTGAGTACTTATATAGGACTAGGGTGGGTCACATGGGGTCATTGAGTACTTATATAGGACTTGGGGGGTCACATGGGGTCATTGAGTACTTATATAGGACATGGGGGGGTCACATGGGGTCATTGAGTACTTATATAGGATTAGGGGGGTCACATGGGGTCATTGAGTACTTATATAGGACTAGGGGGGTCACATGGGGTCATTGAGTACTTATATAGGACATGGGGGGGTCCACATGGGGTCATTGAGTACTTATATAGGACTAGGGTGGGTCACATGGGGTCATTGAGTACTTATATAGGACTAGGGGGGTCACATGGGGTCATTGAGTACTTATATAGGACATGGGGGGGTCACATGGGGTCATTGAGTACTTATATAGGACTAGGGGGGTCACATGGGGTCATTGAGTACTAATATAGGACTAGGGGGTCACATGGGGTCATTGAGTACTTATATAGGACATGGGGGGGTCCACATGGGGTCATTGAGTACTTATATAGGACTAGGGGGGGTCACATGGGGTCATTGAGTACTTATATAGGACTAGGGGGGTCACATGGGGTCATTGAGTACTTATATAGGACATGGGGGAGTCACATGGGGTCATTGAGTACTTATATAGGACTAGGGGGGTCACATGGGGTCATTGAGTACTTATATAGGACATGGGGGGGTCACATGGGGTCATTGAGTACTTATATAGGACTAGGGTGGGTCACATGGGGTCATTGAGTACTTATATAGGACTAGGGCGGGTCACATGGGGTCATTGAGTACTTATATAGGACATGGGGGGGTCACATGGGGTCATTGAGTACTTATATAGGACTAGGGGGGTCACATGGGGTCATTGAGTACTTATATAGGACATGGGGGGGTCTCATGGGGTCATTGAGTACTTATATAGGACTAGGGGGTCACATGGGGTCATTGAGTACTTATATAGGACTAGGGTGGGTCACATGGGGTCATTGAGTACTTATATAGGACTAGGGTGGGTCACATGGGGTCATTGAGTACTTATATAGGACTAGGGGGGTCACATGGGGTCATTGAGTACTTATATAGGACTAGAGGGGTCACATGGGGTCATTGAGTACTTATATAGGACATGGGTGGGTCACATGGGTCATTGAGTACTTATATAGGACTAGGGGGTCAAATGGGGTCATTGAGTACTTATATAGGACATGGGGGGGTCACATGGGGTCATTGAGTACTTATATAGGACTAGGGGGGTCACATGGGGTCATTGAGTACTTATATAGGACATGGGGGGTCACATGGGGTCATTGAGTACTTATATAGGACTAGGGGGGTCACATGGGGTCATTTAGTACTTATATAGGACTAGAGGGGTCACATGGGGTCATTGAGTACTTATATAGGACATGGGGGGGTCTCATGGGGTCATTGAGTACTTATATAGGACTAGGGGGTCACATGGGGTCATTGAGTACTTATATAGGACTAGGGTGGGTCACATGGGGTCATTGAGTACTTATATAGGACTAGGGTGGGTCACATGGGGTCATTGAGTACTTATATAGGACTAGGGGGGTCACATGGGGTCATTGAGTACTTATATAGGACTAGAGGGGTCACATGGGGTCATTGAGTACTTATATAGGACATGGGTGTGTCACATGGGGTCATTGAGTACTTATATAGGACTAGGGGGGTCACATGGGGTCATTGAGTACTTATATAGGACTAGAGGGGTCACATGGGATCATTGAGTACTTATATAGGACTGGGTGGGTCACATGGGGTCATTGACTACTTATATAGGACTAGGGGGGTCACATGGGGTCATTGAGTACTTATATCGGACATGGGGGGGTCACATGGGGTCATTGAGTACTTATATAGGACATGGGGGGGTCACATGGGGTCATTGAGTACTTATATAGGACTAGGGGGGTCACATGGGGTCATTGAGTACTTATATAGGACATGGGGGGGTCACATGGGGTCATTGAGTACTTATATAGGATATGGGGGGGTCAAATGGGGTCATTGAGTACTTATATAGGACTAGGGGTCACCATGGGGTCATTGAGTACTTATATAGGACATGGGGGGTCACATGGGGTCATTGAGTACTTATATAGGACACGGGGGGGTCACATGGGGTCATTGAGTACTTATATAGGACATGGGGGGGTCACATGGGGTCATTGAGTACTTATATAGGACATGGGGGGGGTCACATGGGGTCAATGAGTACTTATATAGGACTAGGGGGGTCACATGGGGTCATTGAGTACTTATATAGGACATGGGGGGGGTCACATGGGGTCAATGAGTACTTATATAGGACTAGGGGGGTCACATGGGGTCATTGAGTACTTATATAGGACTAGGGGGTCACATGGGGTCATTGAGTACTTATATAGGACATGGCGGGGTCACATGGGGTCATTGAGTACTTATATAGGACATGGGGGGGTCACATGGGGTCAATGTGTACTTATATAGGACTAGGGGGGTCACATGGGGTCATTGAGTACTTATATAGGACATGGGGGGGTCACATGGGGTCAATGAGTACTTATATAGGACTAGGGGGGTCACATGGGGTCATTGAGTACTTATATAGGACTAGGGGGGTCACATGGGGTCATTGAGTACTTATATAGGACTACGGGGGTCACATGGGGTCATTGAGTACTTATATAGGACATGGGGGGTCACATGGGGTCATTGAGTACTTATATAGGACATGGAGGGGTCACATGGGGTCATTGTGTACTTATATAGGACATGGAGGGGTCACATGGGGTCATTGAGTACTTATATAGGACACGGGGGGGTCACATGGGGTCATTGAGTACTTATATAGGACATGGGGGGTCACATGGGGTCATTGAGTACTTATATAGGACATGGGGGGGTCACATGGGGTCATTGAGTACTTATATAGGACTAGGGGGGTCACATGGGGTCATTTAGTACTTATATAGGACTAGGGGGGTCCACATGGGGTCATTGAGTACTTATATAGGACTAGGGGGGTCACATGGGGTCATTGAATACTTATATAGGACATGGGGGGTCACATGGGGTCATTGAGTACTTATATAGGACTAGAGGGGTCACATGGGGTCATTGAGTACTTATATAGGACTGGGTGGGTCACATGGGGTCATTGACTACTTATATAGGACTAGGGGGGGTCACATGGGGTCATTGAGTTACTTATATTGGACATGGGGGGGGTCACATGTGGTCATTGAGTACTTATATAGGACATGGGGGGGGTCACATGGGGTCATTGAGTACTTATATAGGACTAGGGGGGTCACATGGGGTCATTGAGTACTTATATAGGACATGGGGGGGTCACATGGGGTCATTGAGTACTTATATAGGATATGGGGGGGTCACATGGGGTCAATGAGTACTTATATAGGACTAGGGGGTCACATGGGGTCATTGAGTACTTATATAGGACATGGGGGGGTCACATGGGGTCATTGAGTACTTATATAGGACACGGGGGGGTCACTTGGGGTCATTGGAGTACTTATATAGGACATGGGGGGGTCACATGGGGTCATTGAGTACTTATATAGGACATGGGGGGGTCCCATGGGGTCATTGAGTACTTATATAGGACTAGGGGGGGTCACATGGGGTCATTTTAGTACTTATATAGGACTAGGGGGGTCACATGGGGTCATTGAGTACTTATATAGGACTAGGGGATCACATGGGGTCATTGAATACTTATATAGGACATGGGGGGTCACATGGGTCATTGAGTACTTATATAGGACATGGGGGGGTCACATGGGGTCATTGAGTACTTATATAGGACTAGGGGGGTCACATGGGGTCATTGAGTACTTATATAGGACATGGGGGGGTCACATGCGGTTATATGAGTACTTATATAGGACTAGGGTGGGTCACATGGGGTCATTGAGTACTTATATAGGACTAGGGGGGTCACATGGGGTCATTGAGTACTTATATAGGACATGGGGGGGTCACATGGGGTCATTGAGTACTTATATAGGACTAGGGGGGTCACATGGGGTCATTGAGTACTTATATAGGACTAGAGGGGTCACATGGGGTCATTGAGTACTTATATAGGACATGGGGGGGTCACATGGGGTCATTGAGTACTTATATAGGACATGGGGGGGTCACATGGGGTCATTGAGTACTTATATAGGACTAGGTGGGTCACATGGGGTCATTGAGTACTTATATAGGACTAGGGTGGGTCACATGGGGTCATTGAGTACTTATATAGGACTAGGGGGGTCACATGGGGTCATTGAGTACTTATATAGGACATGGGGGGGGTCACATGGGGTCATTGAGTACTTATATAGGACTAGGGGGGTCACATGGGGTCATTGAGGACTTATATAGGACTAGGGGGGTCACATGGGGTCATTGAGTACTTATATAGGACATGGGGGGGTCACATGGGGTCATTGAGTACTTATTAGGACTAGGGGTAGGGTCATGAGTACTTTTAGGACTAGGGGTCACATGGGGTCATTGAGTACTTATATAGGACTAGGGGGGGTCACATGGGGTCATTGAGTACTTATATAGGACTAGGGTGGTCACATGGGGTCATTGAGTACTTATATAGGACTAGGGGGGGTCACATGGGGTCATTGAGTACTTATATAGGACTAGGGGGGTCACATGGGGTCATTGAGTACTTATATAGGACTAGGGGGGTCACATGGGGTCATTGAGTACTTATATAGGACTAGGGGGTCACATGGGGTCATTGAGTACTTATATAGGACATCGGGGGGTCACATGGGGTCATTGAGTACTTATATAGGACTAGGGGGGTCACATGGGGTCATTGAGTACTTATATAGGACTAGGGGGGTCACATGGGGTCATTGAGTACTTATATAGGACATGGGGGGTCAATGGGGTCATTGAGAACTTATATAGGACTAGGGGGGTCACATGGGGTCATTGAGTACTTATATAGGACTAGGGGGGTCACATGGGGTCATTGAGTACTTATATAGGACTAGAGGGGGTCACATGGGGTCATTGAGTACTTATATAGGACTAGGGGGGTCACATGGGGTCATTGAGTACTTATATAGGACTAGGGGGGGTCACATGGGTCATTGAGTACTTATATAGGACATAGGGGGGTCACATGGGGTCATTGAGTACTTATATAGGACATGGGGGGGTCACATGGGGTCATTGAGTACTTATATAGGACTCAGGGGGTCACATGGGGTCATTGAGTACCGATATATTGGACAGGGGGGTCACATGGGGTCATTGAGTACTTATAGAGGGACATAGGGGGGTACCACACATGGGGTC
>NW_027117213.1:0-25449 GCF_024137725.1 Prorops nasuta | reverse complement strand
TACTCCCCTGACCCAAAGTGTGTTACCCTAGTCTCATATTCTTGTACTCCCAGAACCCAAATGAGTTACCCTAGTCCCATAGAAGTACTCCCCTCACCCCAAGTGAGTTACCCTAGCCCCTATATAAGTACTCCCTGACACCAAGTGATTTAACCTATTCCCCATAGAAGTACTCCCTGACCCCACGTGAGTTACCCTAGTCCCATAAAAGTACTCCCTGACCCCAAGTGAGTTATCCTAGCCCCTTTATAAGTATTCCCTGACCCCAAGTGAGTTACCCTAGTCATATAGAAGTATCTCCCTGACCCTAAGGGAGCTACCCTACTCCCATTGAAGTACTCCCTGACCCCAAGTGTGTTACCCTAGTTCCATATAAGTACTCCCCTGACCCCAAATATGTTATCCTAACCCTTTTTTTATGTACTCTCTGACCCCAACTGATTTACCCTAGTCCCATATAAGTACTCCCTGACCCCAAGTGAGTTACCATTGTCCCTTTATAAGTACTCCCTGACCCCAAGTGAGTTATCCTAGCCCCTTTATATGTACTCTCTGTTCGCAAGTGAGTTATTCTAACTCCTTTATAAGTACTCCCCCCTGACCCCAAGTGAGTTACCATAGTCCCTTTATAAGTACTCCCCTGACCGCAAGTGAGTTATCCTAGCCCCTTTATATGTACTCTCTGACAGCAAGTGAGTTACCATAGCCCCTTTATAAGTACTCCCTCACCTCAAGTGAAATATCCTAGCCCCTTTATATGTACTCTCTAACCGCAAGTGAGTTACCCTAGTCACATACAAGTACTTCCCTGACCCCAAGTGAGTTACCATAGTCCCTTTATAAGTACTCCCTGACCCCAAGTGAGTTATCCTAGCCCCTTTATATATACTCTCTGTCCGCAAGTGAGTTATTCTAACCCCTTTATAAGTACTTCCCCTGACCCATAGTGTGTTACCCTAGTCTCATATATGTACTCCCAGAACCCAAGTGAGTTACCCTAGCCCCTATATAAGTACTCCCTGACCCCAAGTGAGTTACCCTATTCCCATATGAGTACTCCCTGTCCCCACGTGAGTTATCCTAGTCCCATAGAAGTACTCCCTGAACCCAAGTGAGTTATCCTAGCCCCTTTATATGTACTCTCTGACCGCAAGTGAGTTACCCTAGTCCCCATAGAAATACTCCGAGACTCCAAGTGAGTTACGCTAGTCCCTTATAAGTACTCCCTTGACCCCAAGTGAGTAACCCTTTTCCCATATAAGTACTCACAGACACCAAGGGAGTTACCCTAGACCCATATAAGTACCTCCTTGACCCAAAGTGAGTTTACCCTAGCCCCCTTTATAAGTACTCTCCCTTACCCCCAAGTGAGTTACCCTAGTTCCATATATGTACTCTGTGACCGCAAGTGAGTTACCCTTATCCCATAGAAGTACTCTCTGACCCCAAGTGAGTTACCATATCACCTTTATAAGTACTTCCCTGACCCCAAGTGATTTATCCTAGCCCTTTTATATGTACTCTCTGACCGAAAGTGAGTTACCATAGTCCATAAAAGTACTCCTTGACCCCAAGTGAATTATCCTAGCCCCTTTATATGTACTCTCTGACCGCAGTGAGTTACCATAGCCCCTTTATAAGTACTCCCCTCACCTCAAGTGAAATATCCTAGCCCCTTTATATGTACTCTCTAACCGCAAGTGAGTTACCCTAGTCACATAATAAGTACTCCCCTGACCCCAAGTGAGTTACCATAGTCCCCTTTATAAGTACTCCCTGACCCCAAGTGAGTTATCCTAGCCCCTTTATATATACTCTCTGTCCGCAAGTGAGTTATTCTAACCCCTTTATAAGTACTCCCCTGACCCATAGTGTGTTACCCTAGTCTCATATATGTACTCCCAGAACCCAAGTGAGGTTACCCTAGCCCCTATATAAGTACTCCCTGACCCCAAGTGAGTTACCCTATTCCCATATGAGTACTCCCTGTCCCCACGTGAGTTATCCTAGTCCCATAGAAGTACTCCCTGAACCCAAGTGAGTTATCCTAGCCCCTTTATATGTACTCTCTGACCGCAAGTGAGTTACCCTAGTCCCATAGAAATACTCCGAGACTCCAAGTGAGTTACGCTAGTCCCTTATAAGTACTCCCTGACCCCAAGTGAGTAACCCTTTTCCCATATAAGTACTCACAGACACCAAGGGAGTTACCCTAGGACCCATATAAGTACCCTCCTTGCCCAAAGTGAGTTACCCTAGCCCCTTTATAAGTACTTCCCTTACCCCAAGTGAGTTACCCTAGTTTCCATATATGTACTCTGTGACCGCAAGTGAGTTACCCTTATCCCATAGAAGTACTCTCTGACCCCAAGTGAGTTACCATATCACCTTTATAGTTAACTCCCTGACCCCAAGTGAGTTATCCTAGCCCTTTATATGTACTCTCTGACCGAAAGTGAGTTACCATAGTCCCATAAAAGTACTCCTTGACCCCAAGTGAATTATCCTAGCCCCTTTATATGTACTCTCTGACCGCAAGTGAGTTACCCTAGTCACATATAAGTACTCCCCTGACCCCACAGTGAGTTACCATAGCCCCTTTATAAGTACTCCCTGACCCCAAGTGAGTTACCCTAGTCCCATATAATTACTCCCAGACCCCAAGTGAGTTACCCTAGCTCCATAGAAGTACTCCCTGAC
Source organism: Prorops nasuta (assembly GCF_024137725.1). Classification (NCBI taxonomy): domain Eukaryota; kingdom Metazoa; phylum Arthropoda; class Insecta; order Hymenoptera; family Bethylidae; genus Prorops; species Prorops nasuta. The sequence goes on along the minus strand of NW_027117213.1, from coordinate 22,749 downwards.
CCCAAGTGTGTAACCCTAGTCCCATATAAGTACTCCCTGAACCCAAGTGTGTTACATTAGCCCCTTTAATAAGTACTTCCCTGACCCCAAGTGAGTTACCCTAGTCCCATATAATTACTCCCAGACCCCAAGTGAGTTACCCTAGTCCCATAGAAGTACTCCCTGACCCCAAGTGTGTTACCTTAGTCTCATATAAGTACTCCCCTGAACCCAAGTGTGTTACATTAGCCCCCTTTATAAGTACTCCCCCGACCCAAAGTGAGTTATCCTAGCCCCTTTATATGTACTCACTCACCCCAAATGAGTTACCCTAGCCCCTATATAGGTACCTCCCCTGACCCCTAGTGAGTTACCATATTCCCTTTATAAGTACTCCCTGACCCCCAAGTGAGTTATTCTAGCCCCTTTATATGTACTCTCTGTCCGCAAGTGAGTTACCCTAGTCCCATAGAAGTACTCCCAGACTCCAAGTGAGTTACTCTAGTCCCTTATAAGTACTCCCTGACCCCAAGTGAGTTACCCTGGTCCCATATTAGTACTCACAGACACCAAGGGAGTTACCCTAGACCCATATAAGTACTCCTTGACCCAAAGTGAGTTACCATATCACCGTTATAAGTAATCCCTGATCCCAAGTGAGTTATCCTAGCCCTTTTATTTGTACTCTCTGACCGCAAGTGAGTTACCATAGTCCATAAAAGTACTCCCTGACCCCAAGTGAGTTACCATAGTCCCCTTTATAAGTACTCCCTGACCCCAAGTGAGTTATCCTAGCCCCTTTATATGTACTCTCTATCAGCAAGTGAGTTATTCTAACCCTTTTATAAGTACTCCCTGACCCCAAGTGTGTTACCCCTAGTCTCATATAAGTACCCCCTGAACCCAAGTGTGTCACCTTAGCCCCTTTATAAGTACTCCCCGACCCCAAGTGAGTTATCCTAGCCCCCTTTATATGTACTCTCTGACAGCATGTGAGTTACCATAGCCCCTTTATAAGTACTCCCTCACCCCAAGTGAGTTATCCTAGCCCCTTTATATGTACTCTCTGACCGCAAGTGAGTTACCCTAGTCCCATATAAGTACTCCCAGACCCCTAGTGAGTTACCCTAGTCCCATAGAAGTACTCCCTGACCCCAAAGTGAGTTACCCTAGCCCCTAATAGGTAATCCCTGACCCCCAAATGAGTTACCCTAGTCGCATAGAAGTACTCCCTGACCCCAAGTGAGTCATCCTAGTCCCATAAAAAGTACTCCCTGATCCCAAGTGAGTTATCCTAGCCCATTTATTTGTACTCTCTGACCGCAATTGAGTTACCATAGTCCATAAAAGTACTCACTGACCCCAAGTGAGTTATCCTAGCCCCTTTATATGTACTCTCTGTCCGCAAGTGAGTTATTCTAACCCCCTTTATAAGTACTCCCTGACCCCAAGTGAGTTACCATAGTCCCCTTTATAAGTACTCCCTGATCCCAAGTGAGTTATCCTAGCCCCTTTATATGTACTCTCTGTCCGCAAGTGAGTTATTCTAACCCCTTTATAAGTACTCCCTGACCCAAAGTGTGTTACCCTAGTCTCATATTCTTGTACTCCCAGAACCCAAATGAGTTACCCTAGTCCCCATAGAAGTACTCCCCTCACCCCAAGTGAGTTACCCTAGCCCCTATATAAGTACTCCCTGACACCAAGTGATTTAACCTATTCCCATAGAAGTACTCCCTGACCCCACGTGAGTTACCCTAGTCCCCATAGAAGTACTCCCTGACCCCAAGTGAGTTATCCTAGCCCCTTTATAAGTATTCCCTGACCCCAAGTGAGTTACCCTAGTCATATAGAAGTACTCCCTGACCCTAAGGGAGCTACCCTACTCCCATTGAAGTACTCCCTGACCCCAAGTGTGTTACCCTAGTTCCATATAAGTACTCCCCCTGACCCCAAATATGTTATCCTAACCCTTTTTTATGTACTCTCTGACCCCAACTGATTTACCCTAGTCCCCATATAAAGTACTGCCCTGACCCCAAGTGAGTTACCATTGTCCCTTTATAAGTACTCCCTGACCCCAAGTGAGTTATCCTAGCCCCTTTATATGTACTCTCTGTTCGCAAGTGAGTTATTCTAACTCCTTTATAAGTACTCCCTGACCCCAAGTGAGTTACCATAGTCCCTTTATAAGTACTCCCTGACCGCAAGTGAGTTATCCTAGCCCCTTTATATGTACTCTCTGACAGCAAGTGAGTTACCATAGCCCCTTTATAAGTACTCCCTCACCTCAAGTGAAATATCCTAGCCCCTTTATATGTACTCTCTAACCGCAAGTGAGTTACCCTAGTCACATACAAGTACTCCCTGACCCCAAGTGAGTTACCATAGTCCCTTATAAGTACTCCCCCTGACCCCAAGTGAGTTATCCTAGCCCCTTTATATATACTCTCTGTCCGCAAGTGAGTTATTCTAACCCCTTTATAAGTACTCCCTGACCCCATAGTGTGTTACCCTAGTCTCATATATGTACTCCCAGAACCCAAGTGAGTTACCCTAGCCCCTATATAAGTACTCCCTGACCCCAAAGTGAGTTACCCTATTCCCATATGAGTACTCCCCTGTCCCCACGTGAGTTATCCTAGTCCCATAGAAGTACTCCCTGACCCCAAGTGAGTTATTCTAGCCCCTTTATATGTACTCTCTGTCCGCAAGTGAGTTACCCTAGTCCCATAGAAGTACTCCCAGACTCCAAGTGAGTTACTCTAGTCCCTTATAAGTACTCCCTGACCCCAAGTGAGTTACCCTGGTCCCATATTAGTACTCACAGACACCAAGGGAGTTACCCTAGACCCATATAAGTACTCCTTGACCCAAAGTGAGTTACCATATCACCTTTATAAGTAATCCCTGATCCCAAGTGAGTTATCCTAGCCCTTTTATTTGTACTCTCTGACCGCAAGTGAGTTACCATACGTCCATAAAAGTACTCCCTGACCCCAAGTGAGTTACCATAGTCCCTTTATAAGTACTTCCCTGACCCCAAGTGAGTTATCCTAGCCCCTTTATATGTACTCTCTATCAGCAAGTGAGTTATTCTAACCCTTTATAAGTACTCCCTGACCCCAAGTGTGTTACCCTAGTCTCATATAAGTAACCCCCTGAACCCAAGTGTGTCACCTTAGCCCCTTTTATAAGTACTCCCCGACCCCAAGTGAGTTATCCTAGCCCCTTTATATGTACTCTCTGACAGCATGTGAGGTTACCATAGCCCCTTTATAAGTTACTACCCTCACCCCGAAGTGAGTTATCCTAGCCCCTTTATATGTACTCTCTGACCGCAAGTGAGTTACCCTAGTCCATATAAGTACCTCCCAGACCCCCTAGTGAGTTACCCTAGTCCCATAGAAGTACTCCCTGACCCCAAGTGAGTTACCCTAGCCCCTAATAGGTAATCCCTGACCCCAAATGAGTTACCCTAGTCGCATAGAAGTACTCCCTGACCCCAAGTGAGTCATCCTAGTCCCATAAAAGTACTCCCTGATCCCAAGTGAGTTATCCTAGCCCATTTATTTGTACTCTCTGACCGCAATTGAGTTACCATAGTCCATAAAAGTACTCACTGACCCCAAGTGAGTTATCCTAGCCCCTTTATATGTACTCTCTGTCCGCAAGTGAGTTATTCTAACCCCTTTATAAGTACTCCCTGACCCCAAGTGAGTTACCATAGTCCCTTTATAAGTACTCCCTGATCCCAAGTGAGTTATCCTAGCCCTTTATATGTACTCTCTGTCCGCAAGTGAGTTATTCTAACCCCTTTATAAGTACTCCCTGACCCAAAGTGTGTTACCCTAGTCTCATATTCTTGTACTCCCAGAACCCAAATGAGTTACCCTAGTCCCCTAGAAGTACTCCCTCACCCCAAGTGAGTTACCCTAGCCCCTATATAAGTACTCCCTGACACCAAGTGATTTAACCTATTCCCATAGAAGTACTCCCTGACCCCACGTGAGTTACCTAGTCCCATAGAAGTACTCCCTGACCCCAAGTGAGTTATCCTAGCCCCTTTATAAGTATTCCCTGACCCCAAGGTGAGTTACCCTAGTCATATAGAAGTACTCCCTGACCCTAAGGGAGCTACCCTACTCCCATTGAAGTACTCCCTGACCCCAAGTGTGTTACCCTAGTTCCATATAAGTACTCCCTGGACCCCCAAATATGTTATCCTAACCCTTTTTTATGTACTCTCTGACCCCAACTGATTTACCCTAGTCCCATATACGTACTCCCTGACCCCAAGTGAGTTACCATTGTCCCTTTATAAGTACTCCCTGACCCCAAGTGAGTTATCCTAGCCCCTTTATATGTACTCTCTGTTCGCAAGTGAGTTATTCTAACTCCTTTATAAGTACTCCCTGACCCCAAGTGAGTTACCATAGTCCCTTTATAAGTACTCCCTGACCGCAAGTGAGTTATCCTAGCCCCTTTATATGTACTCTCTGACAGCAAGTGAGTTACCATAGCCCCTTTATAAGTACTCCCTCACCTCAAGTGAAATATCCTAGCCCCTTTATATGTACTCTCTAACCGCAAGTGAGTTACCCTAGTCACATACAAGTACTCCCTGACCCCAAGTGAGTTACCATAGTCCCTTTATAAGTACTCCCTGACCCCAAGTGAGTTATCTAGCCCCTTTATATATACTCTCTGTCCGCAAGTGAGTTATTCTAACCCCTTTATAAGTACTCTCCCTGACCCATAGGTGTGTTACCCTAGTCTCATATATGTACTCCCAGAACCCAAGTGAGTTACCCTAGCCCCCTATATAAGTACTCCCTGACCCCAAGTGAGTTACCCTATTCCCATATGAGTACTCCCTGTCCCCACGTGAGTTATCCTAGTCCCATAGAAGTACTCCCTGAACCCAAGTGAGTTATCCTAGCCCCTTTATATGTACTCTCTGACCGCAAGTGAGTTACCCTAGTCCCATAGAAATACTCCGAGACTCCAAGTGAGTTACGCTAGTCCCTTATAAGTACTCCCTGACCCCAAGTGAGTAACCCTTTTCCCATATAAGTACTCACAGACACCAAGGGAGTTACCCTAGACCCATATAAGTACTCCTTGACCCAAAGTGAGTTACCCTAGCCCCTTTATAAGTACTCCCTTACCCCAAGTGAGTTACCCTAGTTCCATATATGTACTCTGTGACCGCAAGTGAGTTACCCCTTATCCCATAGAAGTAGTCTCTGACCCCAAGTGAGTTACCATATCACCTTTATAAGTACTCCCTGACCCCAAGTGAGTTATCCTAGCCCTTTTATATGTACTCTCTGACCGAAAGTGAGTTACCATAGTCCCATAAAAGTACTCCTTGACCCCAAGTGAATTATCCTAGCCCCTTTATATGTACTCTCTGACCGCAAGTGAGTTACCCTAGTCACATATAAGTACTCCCTGACCCACAGTGAGTTACCATAGCCCCTTTATAAGTACTCCCTGACCCCAAGTGAGTTACCCTAGTCCCATATAATTACTCCCAGACCCCAAGTGAGTTACCCTAGTCCCATAGAAAGTACTCCCTGACCCCAAGTGTGTAACCCTAGTCCCATATAAGTACTCCCTGAACCCAAGTGTGTTACATTAGCCCCTTTATAAGTACCTCCCTGACCCCCAAGTGAGTTACCCCTAGTCCCATATAATTACTCCCAGACCCCAAGTGAGTTACCCTAGTGCCATAGAAGTACTCCCTGACCCCAGTGTGTTACCTTAGTCTCATATAAGTACTCCCTGACCCAAGTGTGTTACATTAGCCCCTTTATAAGTACTCCCCGACCCAAAGTGAGTTATCCTAGCCCCTTTATATGTACTCACTCACCCCCAAATGAGTTACCCTAAGCCCCTATATAGGTAATCCCTGACCCCAAGTGAGTTACCCTACTCCCATAGAGTACTCCCTGACCCCAATTGAGTTATCCTAACCCTTTTTTATGTACTCTCTGACCCCAACTGATTTACCCTAGTCCCATATAAGTACTCCCTGACCCCAAGTGAGTTACCATATTCCATTTATAAGTACTCCCTGACCCCCAAGTGAGTTACCATAGTCCCTTTAAAGTACTCCCTGACCCCAAGTGAGTTATTCTAGCCCCTTTATATGTACTCTCTGACCGCAAGTGAGTTACCCTAGTCACATATAAGTACTCCCTGACCCAAAGTGAGTTTACCATAGCCCCTTTATAAGTACTCCCTGACCACAAGTGAGTTACCCTAGTCCCATATAATTACTCTCAGGACCCCATGTGAGTTACCCTAGTCCCATAGAAGTACTCCCTGACCCCAAGTGTGTAACCCTAGTCCCTATGAGAACTCCCTGAACCCAAGTGTGTTACATTAGCCCCTTTATAAGTACTCCCTGACCCCAAGTGAGTTACCCTAGTCCCATATAAGTACTCCCTGACCCCAAGTGAGTTACCATAGTCCCTTATAAGTACTCCCCGACCCCAAGTGAGTTATCCTAGCCCCTTTATATGAACTCTCTGACAGCAAGTGAGTTACCATAGCCCCTTTATAAGTACTCCCTCACCCAAGTGAGTTACCATAGCCCCTTTATAAGTACTCCCCGACCCCAGGTGAGTTATCCTAGCCCCTTTATATGTATTCTCTGACCGCAAGTGAGTTACCCTAGCCCCTTTATATGTACTCCCCTGACCCCAAGTGAGTTACCCTACCCCCTTTATAAGTACACCCTGACCCCAAGAGAGTTACCCTAGTCATATAGAAGTACTCCCTGACCCTAAGGGAGCTACCCTACTCCCATTGAAGTACTCCCTGATCCCAAAAATGTTATCCTAACCCTTTTTTATGTACTCTCTGACCCCAACTGATTTACCCTAGTCCCATATAAGTACTCCCTGACCCCAAGTGAGTAACCATAGTCCCTTTATAAGTACTCCCTGACCCCAAGTGAGTTATCCTAGCCCCTTTATATGTACTCTCTGTCCGCAAGTGAGTTATTCTAACTCCATTATAAGTACTCCCTGACCCAAAGTGTGTTACCCTAGTCTCATATATGTACTCCCAGAACCCAAGTGAGTTACCCTAGTCCCATAGAAGTACTCCCTCACCCCAAGTGAGTTACCATAGCCCCTATATAGTACTCCCTGACCCCAAGTGAGTTACCCTATTCCCATAGAAGTACTCCCTGACCCCAAATATGTTATCCTAACCCTTTTTTATGTACTCTCTGACCCCAACTGATTTACCCTAGTCCCATATAAGTACTCCCTGACACCAAGTGAGTTACCATAGTCCCTTTATAAGTACTCCCTGACCCCAAGTGATTTATCCTAGCCTCTTTATATGTACTCTCTGTCCGCAAGTGAGTTATTCTACCTCCATTATAAGTACTCCCTGACCCAAAGTGTGTTTACCCTAGTCTCATATATGTACTCCCAGAACCCAAGTGAGTTTACCCTAGTCCCATAGAAGTACTCCCTCACCCAAAGTGAGTTACCATAGCCCCTATATAAGTACTCCCCTGACCCCAAGTGAGTTACCCTATTCCCATAGAAGTACTTCCCCTGACCCCACGTGAGATACCCTAGTCCCATAGAAGTACTCCCTGACCCCAAGTGAGTTATCCTAGCTTCTTTATATGTACTCTCTGACCGCAAGTGATTTACCCCTAGTCCCATATAAGTACTCCCCTGACCCCAAGTGAGTTACCCTAGCACCTTTATAAGTACTCCCTGACCCCCAAGAGAGTTACCCTAGTCATATAGAAGTACTCCCTGACCCTAAGGGAGCTATCCTACTCCCATTGAAGTACTCCCTGACCCCAAATATGTTATCCTAACCCTTTTTTATGTACTCTCTGACCCCAACTGATTTACCCTAGTCCCATATAAGTACTCCCTGACCCCAAGTGAGTTACCATAGTCCCTTTATAAGTACTCCCTGACCCCAAGTGAGTTATCCTAGCCCCTTTATATGTACTCTCTGTCCTCAAGTGAGTTATTCTAACTCCATTATAAGTACTCCCTGACCCAAAGTGTGTTACCCTAGTCTCATATATGTACTTCCCAGAACCCAAGTGAGTTACCCCTAGTCCCATAGAAGTACTCCCTCACCCTAAGTGAGTTACCATAGCCCCTATATAAGTACTCCCTGACCCCAAGTGAGTTACCCTATTCCCATAGAAGTACTCCCTGACCCCAAATATGTTATCCTAGCCCTTTTTTATGTACTCTCTGACCCCAACTGATTTACCCTAGTCCCATATAAGTACTCCCTGACCCCAAGTGAGTTACCATAGTCCCTTTATAAGTACTCCCCTGACCCCAAGTGAGTTATCCTAGCCCCTTTATATGTACTCTCTGTCCGCAAGTGAGTTATTCTACCTCCATTATAAGTACTTCCCTGACCCAAAGTGTGTTACCCTAGTCTCATATTATGTACTACCCAGAACCCAAGTGAGTTACCCTAGTCCCATAGAAGTACTCCCTCACCCAAAGTGAGTTACCATAGCCCCTATATAAGTACTCCCTGACCCCCAAGTGAGTTACCCTATTCCCATAGAAGTACTCCCTGACCCCACGTGAGATACCCTAGTCTCATATAAGTACTCCCTGAACCCAAGTGTGTTACATTAGCCCCTTTATAAGTAACTCCGCGACCCAAAGTGAGTTATCCTAGCCCCTTTATATGTACTCCCTCACCCCAAATGAGTTAACCTAGCCCCTATATAGGTAATCCCTGACCCCAAGTGAGTTACCCTAGTCCCATAGAAGTACTCCCCTGACCCCAAGTGAGTCATCCTAGTCCCATATAAGTACTCCTTGATCCAAAGTGCGTTACCCTAGCCCCTTTATAAGTACTCCCTTACCCCAAGTGAGTTACCCTAGTCCCATATAAGTACTCTGTGCCCGCAATTGAGTTACCATAGTCCCATAACATTACTCCCTGACCCCAAGTGAGTTACCATAGTCACTTTATAAGTACTCCCTGACCCCAAGTGAGTTACCATATCATCTTTATAAGTACTCCATGACCCAAAGTGAGTTATCCTACCCCCCTTTATATGTACTCTCTGTCCGCAGGTGAGTTACCCTAGTCCCAAATAACTACTCCCTGACCCTAAGTGAGTTACTATAGCCCCTTTAATAAGTTACTCCCCGACCCCAAGTGAGTTATCCTAGCCCCTTTATATGTACTCTCTGACAGCAAGTGAGTTACCATAGCCCCTTTATAAGTACTCCCCCTCACCCCAAGTGAGTTACCATAGCCCCTTTATAAGTACTCCCCCGACCCCAGGTGAGTTATCCTAGCCCCATTATATGTACTCTCTGACCACAAGTGAGTTACCCTAGCCCCTTTATATGTACTCCCTGACCACAAGTGAGTTACCCTAGCCCCTTTATAAGTACTCCCTGACCCCAAGAGAGTTACCCTAGTCATATAGAAGTACTCCCTGACCCTAAGGGAGCTACCCTACTCCCATTGAAGTACTCCCTGTCCCCAAATATGTTATCCTAACCCTTTTTTATGTACTCTCTGACCCCAACTGATTTACCCTAGTCCCATATAAGTACTCCCTGACCCCAAGTGAGTTACCATAGTCCCTTTATAAGTATTCCCTGAGCCCAAATGAGTTATCCTAGCCCCTTTATATGTACTCTCTGTCCGCAAGTGAGTTATTCTAACCCCATAATAAGTACTCCCTGACCCAAAGTGTGTTACCCTAGTCTCATATATGTACTCCCAGAACCCAAGTGAGTTACCCTAGTCCCATAGAAGTACTCCCTCACCCCAAGTAAGTTACCATAGCCCCTATATAAGTACTCCCTGACCCCAAGTGAGTTACCCTATTCCCATAGAAGTACTCCCTGACCCCACGTGAGTTACCCTAGTCCCATAGAAGTACTCCCTGACCCCAAGTGAGTTATTCTAGCCCCTTTATATGTACTCTCTGACCGCAAGTGATTTACCCTAGTCCCATATAAGTACTCCCTGACCCCAAGTGAGTTTACCTAGCCCCTTTATAAGTACCTCCCTGACCCCAAGAGAGTTACCCTAGTCATATAGAAGTACTCCCCTGACCCTAAGGGAGCTACCCTACTCCCATTGAAATACTCCCTGACCCCCAAAAATGTTATCTAACCCTTTTTTATGTACTCTCTGACCCCAACTGATTTACCCTAGTCCCATATAAGTACTCCCTGACCCCAAGTGAGTTACCATAGTCCCTTTATAAGTACTCCCTGACACCAAGTGAGTTACCATAGTCCCTTTATAAGTACTCCCTGACCCCAAGTGAGTTATTCTAGCCCCTTTATATGTACTCTCTGACCGCAAGTGAGTTACCCTAGTCACATATAAGTACTCCCTGACCCAAAGTGAGTTACCATAGCCCCTTTATAAGTACTCCCTGACCCCAAGTGAGTTACCCTAGTCCCATATAATTACTCCCAGACCCCAAGTGAGTTACCCTATTCCCATAGAAGTACTCCCTGACCCCACGTGAGTTACCCTAGTCCCCATAGAAGTACTCTCCCTGACCCCAAGTGAGTTATCCTAGCCCCTTTATATGTATTCTCTGACCGCAAGTGATTTACCCTAGTCCCATATAAGTACTCCCTGACCCCAAGTGAGTTACCCTAGCCCCTTTATAAGTACTCCCTGACCCCAAGAGAGTTACCCTAGTCATATAGAAGTACTCCCTGACCCTAAGGGAGCTATCCTACTCCCATTGAAGTACTCCCTGACCCCAAATATGTTATCCTAACCCTTTTTTATGTACTCTCTGACCCCAACTGATTTTACCCTAGTCCCATATAAGTACTCCCTGACCCCAAGTGAGTTACCATAGTCCCTTTATAAGTACTCCCTTACCCCAAGTGAGTTATTCTAGCCCCTTTATATGTACTCTCTGACCGCAAGTGAGTTACCCTAGTCACATAGAAGTACTCCCTGACCCAAAGTGAGTTACCATAGCCCCTTTATAAGTACTCCCTGACCCCAAGTGAGTTACCCTAGTCCCATATAATTACTGCCAGACCCCAAGTGAGTTACCCTAGTCCCATAGAAGTACTCCCTGACCCCAAGTGTGTAACCCTAGTCCCATATAAGTACTCCCTGAACCCAAGTGTGTTACATTAGCCCCTTTATAATTTCTCCCTGACCCCAAGTGAGTTACCCTAGTCCCATATAATTACTCCCAGACCCCAAGTGAGTTACCCTAGTCCCATAGAAGTACTCCCTGACCCCAAGTGTGTTACCCTAGTCTCATATAAGTACTCCCTGAACCCAAGTGTGTTACATTAGCCCCTTTATAAGTACTCCGCGACCCAAAGTGAGTTATCCTAGCCCCTTTATATGTACTCCCTCACCCCAAATGAGTTACCCTAGCCCCTATATAGGTAATCCCTGACCCCAAGTGAGTTACCCTAGTCCCATAGAAGTACTCCCTGACCCCAAGTGAGTCATCCTAGTCCCATATAAGTACTCCTTGATCCAAAGTGAGTTACCCTAGCCCCTTTATAAGTACTCCCTTACCCCAAGTGAGTTACCCTAGTCCCATATAAGTACTCTGTGCCCGCAATTGAGTTACCATAGTCCCATAACAGTACTCCCTGACCCCAAGTGAGTTACCATAGTCACTTTATAAGTACTCCCTGACCCCAAGTGAGTTACCATATCATCTTTATAAGTACTCCATGACCCAAAGTGAGTTATCCTACCCCCTTTATATGTACTCTCTGTCCGCAAGTGAGTTACCCTAGTCCCAAATAACTACTCCCTGACCCCAAGTGAGTTACTATAGCCCCTTTATAAGTACTCCCCGACCCCAAGTGAGTTATCCTAGCCCCTTTATATGTACTCTCTGACAGCAAGTGAGTTACGATAGCCCCTTTATAAGTACTCCCTCACCCCAAGTGTGTTACATTAGCCCCTTTATAAGTACTCCCTGACCCCAAGTGAGTTACCCTAGTCCCATAGAGGTACTCCCTGACCCCAAGTGTGTTACCCTAGTCTCATATAAGTACTCCCTGAACCCAAGTGTGTTACATTAGCCCCCTTTATATGTACTCCCCTACCCAAAGTGAGTTATCCTAGCCCCTTAAATGTACTTCCTCACCCCAAATGAGTTACCCTAGCCCCTATATAGGTAATCCCTGACCCCAAGTGAGTTACCCTAGTCCCACAGAAGTACTCCCTGATCCCAAGTGAGTCATCCTAGTCCCATATAAGTACTCCTTGATCCAAAGTGAGTTACCCTAGCCCCTTTATAAGTACTCCCTTACCCCAAGTTAGTTACCCTAGTCCCATATAAGTACTCTGTGCCCGCAATTGAGTTACCATAGTTCCATAACAGTACTCCCTGACCCCAAGTGAGTTACCATAGTCACTTTATAACTACTCCCTGACCCCAAGTGAGTTACCATATCATCTTTATAAGTACTCCATGACCCAAAGTGAGTTACCCTACCCCCTTTATATGTACTCTCTGTCCGCAAGTGAGTTACCCTAGTCCCAAATAACTACTCCCTGACCCCAAGTGAGTTACTATAGCCCCTTTATAAGTTACTCCCCGACCCCAAGTGAGTTATCCTAGCCCCTTTATATGTACTCTCTGACAGCAAGTGAGTTACCATAGCCCCTTTATAAGTACTCCCTAACCCCAAGTGAGTTACTATAGCCCCTCTATAAGTACTCCCCGACCCCAAGTGAGTTATCCTAGCCCCCTTTATATGTACTCTCTGACAGCAAGTGAGTTACCATAGCCCCTTTATAAGTACTCCCTCACCCCAAGTGAGTTACCATAGCCCCTTTATAAGTACTCCCCGACCCCAGGTGAGTTATCCTAGCCCCTTTATATGTATTCTCTGACCGCAAGTGAGTTACCCTAGCCCCTTTATATGTACTCCCTGACCCCAAGTGAGTTACCCTAGCCCCTTTATAAGTACTCCCTGACCCCAAGAGAGAGTTACCCTAGCCCCTTTATATGTACTCTCTGACCGCAAGTGAGTTATCCTAGCCCCTTTATATGGTACTCTCTGACCGCAAGTGAGTTACCCTAGTCACATATAAGTACTCCCTGACCCCAAGTGAGTTACCCTAGTCCCAAATAATTACTCCCAGACCCCAAGTGAGTTACCCTAGTCCCATAGAAGTACTCCCTGACCCCAAGTGTTTAACCCTAGTCCCATATAAGTACTCCCTGAACCCAAGTGTGTTACATTAACCCCTTTAGTAAGTACTCCCTGACCCTAAGTGATTTACCCTAGTCCCCATATAATTACTCCCAGACCCCAAGTGAGTTTACCCTAGTCCCATAGAAGTACTCCCTGACCCCAAGTGTGTAACCCTAGTCCCATATAAGTACTCCCTGAACCCAAGTGTGTTACATTAGCCCCTTTATAAGTACTCCCTGACCCCAAGTGAGTTACCCTAGTCCCATATAATTACTCCCAGACCCCAAGTGAGTTACCCTAGTCCCATAGAAGTACTCCCTGACCCCAAGTGTGTTACCCTAGTCTCATATAAGTACTCCCTGAACCCAAGTGTGTTACATTAGCCCCTTTATAAGTACTCCCCTACCCCAAAGTGAGTTATCCTAGCCCCTTTATATGTACTCCCTCACCCCAAATGAGTTACCCTAGCCCCTATATAGGTAATCCCTGACCCCAAGTGAGTTACCCTAGTCCCATAGAAGTACTCCCTGACCCCAAGTGAGTCATCCTAGTCCCATATAAGTACTCCTTGATCCAAAGTGAGTTACCCTAGCCCCTTTATAAGTACTCCCTTACCCCAAGTGAGTTACCCTAGTCCCATTATAAGTACTCTGTGCCCGCAATTGAGTTACCATAGTCCCATAACAGTACTCCCTGACCCCAAGTGAGTTACCATAGTCACTTTATAAGTACTCCCTGACCCCAAGTGAGTTACCATATCATCTTTATAAGTACTCCAAGACCCAAAGTGAGTTATCCTACCCCCTTTATATGTACTCTCTGTCCGCAAGTGAGTTACCCTAGTCCCATATAACTACTCCCTGACCCCAAGTGAGTTACTATAGCCCCTTTATAAGTACTCCCCGACCCCAAGTGAGTTATCCCTAGCCCCTTTATATGTACTCTCTGACAGCAACTGAGTTACCATAGCCCCTTTATAAGTACTCCCTCACCCCAAGTGAGTTACCATAGCCCCTTTATAAGTACTCCCCGACCCCAGGTGAGTTACCCTAGCCCCTTTATAAGTACTCCCTGACCCCAAGAGAGTTACCCTAGCCCCTTTATATGTACTCTCTGACCGCAAGTGAGTTACCCTAGCCCCTTATATGTACTCCCTGACCACAAGTGTGTTACCCTAGCCCCAAATAATTACTCCCAGACCCCAAGTGAGTTACCCTAGTCCCATAGAAGTACTCCCTGACCCCAAGTGTGTAACCCTAGTCCCATATAAGTACTCCCCTCACCCCAAGTGAGTTACCATAGCCCCTTTATAAGTTACTCCCCGACCCCAGGTGAGTTATCCTAGCCCCTTTATATGTATTCTCTGACCGCAAGTGAGTTACCCTAGCCCCTTTATATGTACTCCCTGACCCCAAGTGAGTTACCTAGCCCCTTTATAAGTACTCCCTGACCCCAAGAGAGTTACCCTAGCCCCTTTATATGTACTCTCTGACCGCAAGTGAGTTACCCTAGCCCCTTTATATGTACTCCCTGGCCCACAAGTGAGTTACCCTAGCCCCAAATAATTACTCCCAGACCCCAAGTGAGTTTCCCTAGTCCCATAGAAGTACTCCCTGACCCCAAGTGAGTTACCCTAGTCCCAAATAATTACTCCCAGACCCCAAGTGAGTTACCCTAGTCCCATAGAAGTACTCCCTGACCCCAAGTGTGTAACCCTAGTCCCATATAAGTACTCCCTGAACCCAAGTGGTGTTACATTAACCCCTTTATAAGTACTCCCTGACCCCAAGTGATTTACCCTAGTCCCATATAATTACTCCCAGACCCCAAGTGAGTTACCCTAGTCCCATAGAAGTACTCCCTGACCCCAAGTGTGTAACCCTAGTCCCATATAAGTACTCCCTGAACCCAAGTGTGTTACATTAGCCCCTTTATAAGCACTCCCTGACCCCAAGTGAGTTACCCTAGTCCCATATAATTACTCCCAGACCCCAAGTGAGTTACCCTAGTCCCATAGAAGTACTCCCTGACCCCAAGTGTGTAACCCTAGTCCCATATAAGTACTCCCTGAACCCAAGTGTGTTACATTAGCCCCTTTATAAGCACTCCCTGACCCCAAGAGAGTTACCCTAGCCCCTTTATATGTACTCTCTGACCGCAAGTGAGTTACCCTAGCCCCTTTATATGTACTCCCTGACCACAAGTGAGTTACCCTAGCCCCAAATAATTACTCCCAGACCCCAAGTGAGTTACCCTACTCCCATAGAAGTACTCCCTGACCCCAAGTGTGTAACCCTAGTCCCATATAAGTACTCCCTGACCCCAAGTGAGTTACCATAGTCACTTTATAAGTACTCCCTGACCCCAAGTGAGTTACCATATCATCTTTATAAGTACTCCATGACCCAAAGTGAGTTATCCTACCCCCTTTATATGTACTCTCTGTCCGCAAGTGAGTTACCCCTAGTCCCAAATAACTACTCCCTGACCCCAAGTGAGTTACTATAGCCCCTTTATAAGTACTCCCCGACCCCAAGTGAGTTATCCTAGCCCCTTTATATGTACTCTCTGACAGCAAGGTGAGTTACCATAGCCCTCTTTATAAGTACTCCCTCACCCCAAGTGAGTTACCATAGCCCCTTTATAAGTACTCCCCGACCCCAGGTGAGTTATCCTAGCCCCTTTATATGTATTCTCTGACCGCAAGTGAGTTACCCTAGCCCCTTTATATGTACTCCCTGACCCCAAGTGAGTTACCCTAGCCCCTTTATAAGTACTCCCTGACCCCAAGAGAGTTACCCTAGTCATATAGAAGTACTCCCTGACCCTAAGGGAGCTACCCTACTCCCATTGAAGTACTCCCTGACCCCAAATATGTTATCCTAACCCTTTTTTATGTACTCTCTGACCCCAACTGATTTACCCTAGTCCCATATAAGTACTCCCTGACCCCAAGTGAGTTACCATAGTCCCTATATAAGTACTCCCTGACACCAAGTGAGTTACCATAGCCCCTTTATAAGTACTCCCTGACCCAAAGTGAGTTACCCTACTCATATAGAAGTACTCCCTGACCCTAAGGGAGCTACCCTACTTCCCTTGAAGTACTCCCTGACCCCAAGTGTGTTACCCTAGTTCCATATAAGTACTCCCTGACCCCAAATATGTTATCCTAACCCTTTTTTATGTACTCTCTGAACCCAAGTGAGTTATCCTAGCCCCTTTATATGTACTCTCTGACCCCAAGTGAGTTACCATAGTCCCTTTATAAGTACTCCCTGACCCCAAGGTGAGTTACCATAGTCCCCTTTATAAGTACTCCCTGACCCAAAGTGAGTTACCATAGCCCCTTTATAAGTACTCCCTGACCACAAGTGAGTTACCCTAGTCCCATATAATTACTCTCCGACCCCAAGTGAGTTACCCCTAGTCCCATAGAAGTACTCCCTGACCCCAAGTGTGTAACCCTAGTCCCATATAAGTACTCCCTGAACCCAAGTGTGTTACATTAGCCCCTTTATAAGTACTCCCTGACCCCAAGTGAGTTACCCTAGTCCCATATAAGTACTCCCTGACACCAAGTGAGTTACCATAGTCCCTTTATAAGTACTCCCCGACCCCAAGTGAGTTATCCTAGCCCCTTTATATGTACTCTCTGACAGCAAGTGAGTTACCATAGCCCCTTTATAAGTACTCCCTCACCCCAAGTGAGTTACCATAGCCCCTTTATAAGTACTCCCCGACCCCAGGTGAGTTATCCTAGCCCCTTTATATGTATTCTCTGACCGCAAGTGAGTTACCCTAGCCCCTTTATATGTACTCCCTGACCCCAAGTGAGTTACCCTACCCCCTTTATAAGTACACCCTGACCCCAAGAGAGTTACCCTAGTCATATAGAAGTACTCCCTGACCCTAAGGGAGCTACCCTACTCCCATTGAAGTACTCCCTGATCCCAAATAATGTTATCCTAACCCTTTTTTTATGTACTCTCTGACCCCAACTGATTTACCCTAGTCCCATATAAGTACTCCCTGACCCCAAGTGAGTAACCATAGTCCCTTTATAAGTACTCCCTGACCCCAAGTGAGTTATCGTAGCCCCTTTATATGTACTCTCTGTCCGCAAGTGAGTTATTCTAACTCCATTATAAGTACTCCCTGACCCAAAGTGTGTTACCCTAGTCTCATCATATGTACTCCAGAACCCAAGTTACCCTAGTCCCATAGAAGTACTCCCTCACCCCAAGTGAGTTACCATAGCCCCTATATAAGTACTCCCTGACCCCAAGTGAGTTACCCTATTCCCATAGAAGTACTCCCTGACCCCAAATATGTTATCCTAACCCTTTTTTATGTACTCTCTGACCCAACTGATTTACCCTGAGTCCCCATATAAGTACTCCCTGACACCAAGTGAGTTACCATAGTCCCTTTATAAGTACTCCCTGACCCCAAGTGATTTATCCTAGCCCCTTTATATGTACTCTCTGTCCGCAAGTGAGTTATTCTACCTCCATTATAAGTACTCCCTGACCCAAAGTGTGTTACCCTAGTCTCATATATGTACTCCCAGAACCCAAGTGAGTTACCCTAGTCCCATAGAAGTACTCCCTCACCCAAAGTGAGTTACCATAGCCCCTATATAAGTACTCCCTGACCCCAAGTGAGTTACCCTATTCCCATAGAAGTACTCCCTGACCCCACGTGAGATACCCTAGTCCCATAGAAGTACTCCCTGACCCCAAGTGAGTTATCCTAGCTTCTTTATATGTACTCTCTGACCGCAAGTGATTTACCCTAGTCCCCATATAAGTACTCCCTGACCCCAAGTGAGTTACCCTAGCCCCTTTATAAGTACTCCCTGACCCCAAGAGAGTTACCCTAGTCATATAGAAGTACTCCCTGACCCTAAGGGAGCTATCCTACTCCCATTGAAGTACTCCCTGACCCCAAATATGTTATCCTAACCCTTTTTTATGTACTCTCTGACCCCCAACTGATTTACCCTAGTCCCATATAAGTACTCCCTGACCCCAAGTGAGTTACCATAGTCCCTTTATAAGTACTCCCTGACCCCAAGTGAGTTATCCTAGCCCCTTTATATGTACTCTCTGTCCTCAAGTGAGTTATTCTAACTCCATTATAAGTACTCCCTGACCCAAAGTGTGTTACCCTAGTCTCATATATGTACTCCCAGAACCCAAGTGAGTTACCCTAGTCCCATAGAAGTACTCCCTCACCCTAAGTGAGTTACCATAGCCCCTATATAAGTACTCCCTGACCCCAAGTGAGTTACCCTATTCCCCATAGAAGTACTCCCTGACCCCAAATATGTTATCCTAGCCCTTTTTTATGTACTCTCTGACCCCAACTGATTTACCCTAGTCCCATATAAGTACTCCCTGACCCCAAGTGAGTTACCATAGTCCCTTTATAAGTACTCCCCTGACCCCAAGTGAGTTATCCTAGCCCCTTTATATGTACTCTCTGTCCGCAAGTGAGTTATTCCTACCTCCATTATAAGTACTCCCTGACCCAAAGTGTGTTACCCTAGTTCTCATATATGTACTCCCAGAACCCAAGTGAGTTACCCTAGTCCCATAGAAGTACTCCCTCACCCAAAGTGAGTTACCATAGCCCCTATATAAGTACTCCCTGACCCCAAGTGAGTTACCCTATTCCCATAGAAGTACTCCCTGACCCCACGTGAGATACCCCTAGTCTCATATAAGTACTCCCCTGAACCCCAAGTGTGTTACATTAGCCCCTTTATAAGTACTCCGCGACCCAAAGTGAGTTATCCTAGCCCCTTTATATGTACTCCCTCACCCCAAATGAGTTAACCTAGCCCCTATATAGGTAATCCCTGACCCCAAGTGAGTTACCCTAGTCCCCATAGAAGTACTCCCTGACCCCAAGTGAGTCATCCTAGTCCCATATAAGTACTCCTTGATCCAAAGTGCGTTACCCTAGCCCCTTTATAAGTACTCCCTTACCCCAAGTGAGTTACCCTAGTCCCATATAAGTACTCTGTGCCCGCAATTGAGTTACCATAGTCCCATAACATTACTCCCCTGACCCCAAGTGAGTTACCATAGTCACTTTATAAGTACTCCCTGACCCCAAGTGAGTTACCATATCATCTTTTTAAGTACTCCATGACCCAAATTGAGTTATCCTACCCCCTTTATATGTACTCTCTGTCCGCAGGTGAGTTACCCTAGTCCCAAATAACTACTCCCTGACCCTAAGTGAGTTACTATAGCCCCTTAATAAGTACTCCCCGACCCCAAGTGAGTTATCCTAGCCCCTTTATATGTACTCTCTGACAGCAAGTGAGTTACCATAGCCCCTTTATAAGTACTCCCTCACCCCAAGTGAGTTACCATAGCCCCTTTATAAGTACTCCCCGACCCCAGGTGAGTTATCCTAGCCCCATTATATGTACTCTCTGACCGCAAGTGAGTTACCCTAGCCCCCTTTATAAGTACTCCCTCACCCCCAAGTGAGTTACCATAGCCCCTTTATAAGTACTCCCCGACCCCAGGTGAGTTATCCTAGCCCCCATTATATGTACTCTCTGACCGCAAGTGAGTTACCCTAGCCCCTTTATATGTACTCCCTGACCACAAGTGAGTTACCCTAGCCCCTTTATAAGTACTCCCTGACCCCAAGTGAGTTACCATAGTCCCTTTATAAGTATTCCCTGAGCCCAAATGAGTTATCCTAGCCCCTTTATATGTACTCTCTGTCCGCAAGTGAGTTATTCTAACCCCATTATAAGTACTCCCTGACCCAAAGTGTGTTACCCTAGTCTCATATATGTACTCCCAGAACCCAAGTGAGTTACCCTAGTCCCATAGAAGTACTCCCTCACCCCAAGTAAGTTACCATAGCCCCTATATAAGTACTCCCTGACCCCAAGTGAGTTACCCTATTCCCATAGAAGTACTCCCTGACCCCACGTGAGTTACCCTAGTCCCATAGAAGTACTCCCTGACCCCAAGTGAGTTATTCTAGCCCCTTTATATGTACTCTCTGACCGCAAGTGATTTACCCTAGTCCCATATAAGTACTCCCTGACCCCAAGTGAGTTACCCTAGCCCCTTTATAAGTACTCCCTGACCCCAAGAGAGTTTACCCTAGTCATATAGATGTACTCCCTGACCCTAAGGGAGCTACCCTACTCCCATTGAAGTACTCCCTGACCCCATAAATGTTATCCTAACCCTTTTTTTATGTACTCTCTGACCCCAACTGATTTACCCTAGTCCCATATAAGTACTCCCTGAACCCAAGTGAGTTACCATAGTCCCTTTATAAGTACTCCCTGACACCAAGTGAGTTACCATAGTCCCTTTATAAGTACTCCCTGACCCCAAGTGAGTTATTCTAGCCCCTTTATATGTACTCTCTGACCGCAAGTGAGTTACCCTAGTCACATATAAGTACTCCCTGACCCAAAGTGAGTTACCATAGCCCCTTTATAAGTACTACCCTGACCCCAAGTGAGTTACCCTAGTCCCATATAATTACTGCCAGACCCCAAGTGAGTTACCCTAGTTCCCATAGAAGTACTCCCTGACCCCAAGTGTGTAACCCTAGTCCCATATAAGTACTCCCTGAACCCAAGTGTGTTACATTAGCCCCTTTATAATTACTCCCTGACCCCAAGTGAGTTACCCTAGTCCCATATAATTACTCCCAGACCCCAAGTGAGTTACCCTAGTCCCATAGAAGTACTCCCTGACCCCAAGTGTGTTACCCTAGTCTCATATAAGTACTCCCTGAACCCAAGTGTGTTACATTAGCCCCTGTATAAGTACTCCGCGACCAAAGTGAGTTATCCTAGCCCCTTTTATATGTACTCCCCTCACCCCAAATGAGTTACCCTAGCCCCTATATAGGTAATCCCTGACCCCAAGTGAGTTACCCTAGTCCCATAGAAGTACTCCCTGACCCCAAGTGAGTCATCCTAGTCCCATATAAGTACTCCTTGATCCAAAGTGAGTTACCCTAGCCCCTTTATAAGTACTCCCTTACCCCAAGTGAGTTACCCTAGTCCCATATAAGTACTCTGTGCCCGCAATTGAGTTACCATAGTCCCATAACAGTACTCCCTGACCCCAAGTGAGTTACCATAGTCACTTTATAAGTACTCCCTGACCCCAAGTGAGTTTACCATATCATCTTTATAAGTACTCCATGACCCAAAGTGAGTTATCCTACCCCCTTTATATGTACTCTCTGTCCGCAAGTGAGTTACCCTAGTCCCAAATAACTACTCCCTGACCCCAAGTGAGTTACTATAGCCCCTTTATAAGTACTCCCCCGACCCCCAAGTGAGTTATCCTAGCCCCTTTATATGTACTCTCTGACAGCAAGTGAGTTACGATAGCCCCTTTATAAGTACTCCCTCACCCCAAGTGTGTTACATTAGCCCCTTTATAAGTACTCCCTGACCCCAAGTGAGTTACCCTAGTCCCATAGAGGTACTCCCTGACCCCAAGTGTGTTACCCTAGTCTCATATAAGTACTCCCTGAACCCAAGTGTGTTACATTAGCCCCTTTATATGTACTCCCCTACCCAAAGTGAGTTATCCTAGCCCCTTTATATGTACTTCCTCACCCCAAATGAGTTACCCTAGCCCCTATATAGGTAATCCCTGACCCCAAGTGAGTTACCCTAGTCCCATAGAAGCCAAGTGAGTCATCCTAGTCCCGTATAAGTACTCCTTGATCCAAAGTGAGTTACCCTAGCCCCTTTATAAGTACTCCCTTACCCCAAGTTAGTTACCCTAGTCCCATATAAGTACTCTGTGCCCGCAATTGAGTTACCATAGTTCCATAACAGTACTTCCTGACCCCAAGTGAGTTACCATAGTCACTTTATAACTACTCCCTGACCCCAAGTGAGTTACCATATCATCTTTATAAGTACTCCATGACCCAAAGTGAGTTACCCTACCCCCTTTATATGTACTCTCTGTCCGCAAGTGAGTTACCCTAGTCCCAAATAACTACTCCCTGACCCCAAGTGAGTTACTATAGCCCCTTTATAAGTACTCCCCCGTTTATAAGTACTCCCGACCCCAAGTGAGTTATCCTAGCCCCTTTATATGTACTCTCTGACAGCAAGTGAGTTACCATAGCCCCTTTATAAGTACTCCCTCACCCCAAGTGAGTTACCATAGCCCCTTTATAAGTACTCCCCGACCCCAGGTGAGTTATCCTAGCCCCTTTATATGTATTCTCTGACCGCAAGTGAGTTACCCTAGCCCTTTATATGTACTCCCTGACCCCAAGTGAGTTACCCTAGCCCCTTTATAAGTACTCCCTGACCCCAAGAGAGTTACCCTAGCCCCTTTATATGTACTCTCTGACCGCAAGTGAGTTATCCTAGCCCCTTTATATGTACTCTCTGACCGCAAGTGAGTTACCCTAGTCACATATAAGTACTCCCTGACCCCAAGTGAGTTACCCTAGTCCCAAATAATTACTCCCAGACCCCAAGTGAGTTACCCTAGTCCCATAGAAGTACTCCCTGACCCCAAGTGTTTAACCCTAGTCCCAT
>NW_027117212.1:0-25457 GCF_024137725.1 Prorops nasuta | reverse complement strand
AGGACTAGGGGGGTCACATGGGGTCATTGAATACTTATATAGGACTAGGGGGAAGTCACATGGGGTCATTGAGTACTTATATAAGACAAGGGGGGGGTCACATGCGGTCATGAGTACTTATATAGGACTTGGGTGGGTCACATGGGCCTTTGAGTACTTATATAGGACTAGGGTGGGTCACAAGGGGCCATTGAGTACTTATATAGGAGTAGGGTAGCTGACCTGGGGTCATTGAGTACTTATATAGGACTAGGGTGGGTCGCATGGGGTCATTGAGTGCTTATATAGGACTAGGGTGGGTCACATGGGGTCATTGAGTACTTATATAGGGACTAGGGTGGATCACATGGGGTGATTGAGTACTTATATTAGGACTAGGGTGGGTCACATGGGGTCATTGAGTACTTATATAGGACTAGGGTGGATCACATGGGGTCATTGAGTACTTACATAGGACTAGGGGGGGGGGTCACATGGGGTCATTGTTTACTTATATAGGACTAGGGTGGGTCACATGGGTCATTGGGTACTAATATAGGACTAGGGGGGGTCACATGGGGTCATTTATTACTTATATAGGACTAGGGTGGGACAAATGGGGCCATTGAGTACTTATATAGGACTAAGGTGGGTCACATGGGGTCATTGAGTAATTATATAAGAGTAGGGTAGCTGACCTGGGGTCATTGTGTACTTATATAGGACTAGGGGAGGTCACAGGGGCCATTGAGTACTTATATAGGACTAGGGTGGGTCACATGGTGTCATTGAGTACATATATATGACTAGGGTGGGTCACATTGGGTCATTGAGTACTTATATAGGACTAGGGGGGGTCACATTGCGGTCATTGAGTACTTATATAAGGACTAGGGTGGGTCACAAGGGGCCATTGGAGTACTTATATAGGGAGTAGGGTAGCTGACCTGGGGTCATTTGAGTACTTATATAGGACTAGGGGGGGTCGCATGGGGTCATTGAGTACTTATATAGGACTAGGGTGGGTCACATGGGGGTCATTTGAGTACTTATATAGGACTAGGGTGGATCACATGGGGTCATTGAGTACTTATATAGGACTAGGGGGGGTCACATGGGGTCATTGTTTACTTATATAGGACTAGGGTGGGTCACATGGGGTCATTGGGTACTTATATAGGACTAGGGGGGTCACATGGGGTCATTGAGTACTTATATAGGACTAGGGGGGAGGTCACATGGGATCATTGAATACTTATATAGAACTAAGGGGAAGTCACATGGGGTCATTGAGTACTTATATAGGACTAGGGTGGGTCACATGGGGTCGTTGAGAACTTATATAGGGACTAGGGTGGGTCACATGGGGTCATTTAGTACTTATAAAGGGACTAGGGTGGGTCTCATGGGGTCATTGAGTACTTATATAGGACTAGGGTGGGTCACATGGGGTCATTGAGTACTTATATAGGACTAGGGTGGGTCACATAGGGTCATTGAGTACTTATATAGGAGTAGGGGTGGGTCACATGGGGTCATTGAGTACTTATATAGGACTAGGGGGGTTCACATGGGGTCATTGAGAACTTATATAGGACTAGGGTGGGTCCACATGGGGGTCGTTGAGAGCTTATATAGGACTAGGGTTGGTCACATGGGGTCATTGAGTACTTATATAGGACTAGGGTGGGTCACATGGGGTCCATTGAGTACTTATATAGGAGTAGGGTGTGTCACATGAGGTCATTGAGTACTTATATAAAACTAGGGGGGGTCACATGGGGTCGTTGAGAACTTATAATAGGACTAGGGTGGGTCACATGGGGTCATTTAGTTCTTATAAAGGACTAGGGTGGGTCTCATGGGGTCATTGAGTACTTATATAGGACTAGGGTGGGTCACATGGGGTCATTGAGTACATATATATGACTAGGGTGGGTCACATGGGGTCATTGAGTACTTATATAGGAGTAGGGTGGGTCACATGGGGTCATTGAGTACTTATATAGGACTAGGGGGGGTCACATGGGGTCATTGATTACTTATATAGGACTAGGGTGGGGTCACATGGGCCATTGAGTACTTATATAGGGACTAAGGTGGGTCACATGGGGTCATTGAGTAATTATATAAGAGTAGGGTAGCTGACCTGGGGTCATTGAGTACTTATATAGGACTAGGGGAGGGTCACTGGGGCCATTGAGTACTAATATAGGAATAGGGTGGATCAATGGGGTCGTTGAGAACTTATATAGGACTAGGGTGGGTCACGTGGGGTCATTTAGTTCTTATAAAGGACTAGGGTGGGTCTCATGGGGGTCATTGAGTACTTATATAGGACTAGGGTGGGTCACATGGTGTCATTGAGTACATATATATGACTAGGGTGGGTCACATGGGGTCATTGAGTACTTATATAGGACTAGGGGGGTCACATGCGGTCATTGAGTACTTATATAGGACTAGGGTGGGTCACAAGGGGCCATTGAAGTACTTATATAGGAGTAGGGTAGCTGACCTGGGGTCATTGAGTACTTATATTAGGTCTAGGGGTGGTCGCATGGGGTCATTGAGTACTTAGATAGGACTAGGGTGGGTCACATGCGGTCATTGAGTACTTATATAGGACTAGGGTGGATCACATGGGGTCATTGAGTACTTATATAGGACTAGGGGGGGGGTCACATGGGGTCATTGTTTACTTATATAGGACTAGGGTGGGTCACATTGGGTCATTGGGTACTTATATAGGACTAGGGGGGTCACATGGGGTCATTGAGTACTTATATAGGACTAGGGGGGGGTCACATGGGGTTCATTGAATACTTATATAGAACTAAGGGGAAGTCACATGGGGTCATTGAGTACTTATATAGGTCTAGGGGTGGGTCACATGGGGTCGTTGAGAACTTATATAGGGACTAGGGTGGGTCACATGGGGTCATTTAGTACTTATAAAGGACTAGGGTGGGTCTCATGGGGTCATTGAGTACTTATATAGGACTAGGGTGGGTCACATGGGGTCATTGAGTACTTATATAGGAGTAGGGTGGGGTCACATGGGGTCATTGAGTACCTTATATAGGACTAGGGGGGGTTCACATGGGGTCATTGAGAACCTTATATAGGACTACGGTGGGTCCCATGGGGTCATTGAGTATATATATAGGACTAGGGGGGGTCACATTGGGTCATTGAGAACTTATATAGGACTAGGGTGGGTCACATGGGGTCGTTGAGTACTTATATAGGACTAGGGTGGGTCACATGGGGTCATTGAGTACTTATAAAGGAGTAGGGTGTGTCACATGGGGTCATTGAGTACTTATATAAAACTAGGGGGGGTCACATGGGGTCATTATATACTTATATAGGACTAGGGGGGGTCACATGGGGTCATTGAATACTTATATAGGACTTGGGGGAAGTCACATGGGGTCATTGAGTACTTATATAAGACAAGGGGGGGTCACATGCGGTCATTGAGTACTTATATAGGACTAGGGTGGGTCACATGGGGCCTTTGAGTACTTATATAGGACTAGGGTGGGTCACAAGGGGCCATTGAGTACTTATATAAGAGTTGGGTAGCTGACCTGGGGTCATTGAGTACTTATATAGGACTAGGGTGGGTCGCATGGGGTCATTGAGTACTTATATAGGACTAGGGTGGGTCACATGGGGTCATTGAGTACTTATATAGGACTAGGGTGGATCACATGGGGTGATTGAGTACTTATATAGGACTAGGGTGGGTCACATGGGGTCATTGAGTACTTATATAGGACTAGGGTGGATCACATGGGGTCATTGAGTACTTACATAGGACTAGGGGGGGGGGTCACATGGGGTCATTGTTTACTTATATAGGACTAGGGTGGGTCACATGGGGTCATTGGGTACTTATATAGGACTAGGGGGGGTCACATGGGGTCATTTATTACTTATATAGGACTAGGGTGGGACACATGGGGCCATTGAGTACTTATATAGGACTAAGGTGGGTCACATGGGGTCATTGAGTAATTATATAAGAGTAGGGTAGCTGACCTGGGGTCATTGTGTACTTATATAGGACTAGGGGAGGTCACATGGGGCCATTGAGTACTTATATAGGACTAGGGTGGGTCACATGGTGTCATTGAGTACATATATATGACTAGGGTGGGTCACATTGGGTCATTGAGTACTTATATAGGACTAGGGGGGGTCACATGCGGTCATTGAGTACTTATATAGGACTAGGGTGGGTCACAAGGGGCCATTGAGTACTTATATAGGAGTAGGGTAGCTGACCTGGGGTCATTGAGTACTTATATAGGACTAGGGGGGGTCGCATGGGGTCATTGAGTACTTATATAGGACTAGGGTGGGTCACATGGGGTCATTGAGTACTTATATAGGACTAGGGTGGATCACATGGGGTCATTGAGTACTTATATAGGACTAGGGGGGGGTCACATGGGGTCATTGTTTACTTATATAGGACTAGGGTGGGTCACATGGGGTCATTGGGTACTTATATAGGACTAGGGGGGTCACATGGGGTCATTGAGTACTTATATAGGACTAGGGGGGAGGTCACATGGGATCATTGAATACTTATATAGAACTAAGGGGAAGTCACATGGGGTCATTGAGTACTTATATAGGACTAGGGTGGGTCACATGGGGTCGTTGAGAACTTATATAGGACTAGGGTGGGTCACATGGGGTCATTTAGTACTTATAAAGGACTAGGGTGGGTCTCATGGGGTCATTGAGTACTTATATAGGACTAGGGTGGGTCACATGGGG
Organism: Prorops nasuta; assembly: GCF_024137725.1. Classification (NCBI taxonomy): domain Eukaryota; kingdom Metazoa; phylum Arthropoda; class Insecta; order Hymenoptera; family Bethylidae; genus Prorops; species Prorops nasuta. Next base: position 20,681 of record NW_027117212.1, on the reverse strand, counting down.
TCATTGAGTACTTATATAGGACTAGGGTGGGTCACATAGGGTCATTGAGTACTTATATAGGAGTAGGGTGGGTCACATGGGGTCATTGAGTACTTATATAGGACTAGGGGGGTTCACATGGGGTCATTGAGAACTTATATAGGACTAGGGTGGGTCACATGGGGTCGTTGAGAGCTTATATAGGACTAGGGTTGGTCACATGGGGTCATTGAGTACTTATATAGGACTAGGGTGGGTCACATGGGGTCATTGAGTACTTATATAGGAGTAGGGTGTGTCACATGAGGTCATTGAGTACTTATATAAAACTAGGGGGGGTCACATGGGGTCGTTGAGAACTTATATAGGACTAGGGTGGGTCACATGGGGTCATTTAGTTCTTATAAAGGACTAGGGTGGGTCTCATGGGGTCATTGAGTACTTATATAGGACTAGGGTGGGTCACATGGGGTCATTGAGTACATATATATGACTAGGGTGGGTCACATGGGGTCATTGAGTACTTATATAGGAGTAGGGTGGGTCACATGGGGTCATTGAGTACTTATATAGGACTAGGGGGGGTCACATGGGGTCATTGATTACTTATATAGGACTAGGGTGGGTCACATGGGGCCATTGAGTACTTATATAGGACTAAGGTGGGTCACATGGGGTCATTGAGTAATTATATAAGAGTAGGGTAGCTGACCTGGGGTCATTGAGTACTTATATAGGACTAGGGGAGGTCACATGGGGCCATTGAGTACTAATATAGGAATAGGGTGGATCACATGGGGTCGTTGAGAACTTATATAGGACTAGGGTGGGTCACGTGGGGTCATTTAGTTCTTATAAAGGACTAGGGTGGGTCTCATGGGGTCATTGAGTACTTATATAGGACTAGGGTGGGTCACATGGTGTCATTGAGTACATATATATGACTAGGGTGGGTCACATGGGGTCATTGAGTACTTATATAGGACTAGGGGGGGTCACATGCGGTCATTGAGTACTTATATAGGACTAGGGTGGGTCACAAGGGGCCATTGAGTACTTATATAGGAGTAGGGTAGCTGACCTGGGGTCATTGAGTACTTATATAGGACTAGGGGTGGTCGCATGGGGTCATTGAGTACTTAGATAGGACTAGGGTGGGTCACATGCGGTCATTGAGTACTTATATAGGACTAGGGTGGATCACATGGGGTCATTGAGTACTTATATAGGACTAGGGGGGGGGGTCACATGGGGTCATTGTTTACTTATATAGGACTAGGGTGGGTCACATGGGGTCATTGGGTACTTATATAGGACTAGGGGGGTCACATGGGGTCATTGAGTACTTATATAGGACTAGGGGGGGGTCACATGGGGTCATTGAATACTTATATAGAACTAAGGGGAAGTCACATGGGGTCATTGAGTACTTATATAGGACTAGGGTGGGTCACATGGGGTCGTTGAGAACTTATATAGGACTAGGGTGGGTCACATGGGGTCATTTAGTACTTATAAAGGACTAGGGTGGGTCTCATGGGGTCATTGAGTACTTATATAGGACTAGGGTGGGTCACATGGGGTCATTGAGTACTTATATAGGACTAGGGTGGGTCACATGGGGTCATTGAGTACTTATATAGGAGTAGGGTGGGTCACATGGGGTCATTGAGTACTTATATAGGACTAGGGGGGTTCACATGGGGTCATTGAGAACTTATATAGGACTACGGTGGGTCCCATGGGGTCATTGAGTATATATATAGGACTAGGGGGGGTCACATGGGGTCATTGAGAACTTATATAGGACTAGGGTGGGTCACATGGGGTCGTTGAGTACTTATATAGGACTAGGGTGGGTCACATGGGGTCATTGAGTACTTATAAAGGAGTAGGGTGTGTCACATGGGGTCATTGAGTACTTATATAAAACTAGGGGGGGTCACATGGGGTCATTATATACTTATATAGGACTAGGGGGGGTCACATGGGGTCATTGAATACTTATATAGGACTAGGGGGAAGTCACATGGGGTCATTGAGTACTTATATAAGACAAGGGGGGGTCACATGCGGTCATTGAGTACTTATATAGGACTAGGGTGGGTCACATGGGGCCTTTGAGTACTTATATAGGACTAGGGTGGGTCACAAGGGGCCATTGAGTACTTATATAGGAGTAGGGTAGCTGACCTGGGGTCATTGAGTACTTATATAGGACTAGGGTGGGTCGCATGGGGTCATTGAGTACTTATATAGGACTAGGGTGGGTCACATGGGGTCATTGAGTACTTATATAGGAGTAGGGTGGGTCACATGGGGTCATTGAGTACTTATATAGGACTAGGGGGGTTCACATGGGGTCATTGAGTACTTATATAGGACTATGGTGGGTCGCATGGGGTCATTGAGTACTTATATAGGACTAGGGTGGGTCACATGGGGTCATTGAGTACTTATATAGGAGTAGGGTGTGTCACATGGGGTCATTGAGTACTTATATAGGAGTAGGGTAGCTGACCTGGGGTCATTGAGTACTTATATAGGACTAGGGTGGGTCGCATGGGGTCATTGAGTACTTATATAGGACAAGGTTGGGTCACATGGGGTCGTTGAGAACTTATATAGGACTAGGGTGGGTCACATGGGGTCATTTAGTACTTATATAGGAGTAGGGTAGCTGATCTGGGGTCATTGAGTACTTATATAGGACTAGGGGGGTTCACATGGGGTCATTGAGTACTTATATAGGACTAGGGTGGGTCACATGGGGCCATTGAGTACTTATATAGGACTAGGGGGGGGGGGTCACATGGGGTCATTGTTTACTTTTATAGGACTAGGGTGGGTCACATGGGGTCATTGGGTACTTATATAGGACTAGGGGGGTCACATGGGGTCATTGAGTACTTATATAGGACTAGGGGGGGGTCACATGGGGTCATTGAATACTTATATAGAACTAAGGGGAAGTCACATGGGGTCATTGAGTACTTATATAGGACTATGGTGGGTCACATGGGGTCGTTGAGAACTTATATAGGACTAGGGTGGGTCACATGGGGTCATTTAGTACTTATAAAGGACTAGGGTGGGTCTCATGGGGTCATTGAGTACTTATATAGGACTAGGGTGGGTCACATTAGGTCATTGAGTACTTATATAGGACTAGGGTGGGTCACATGGGGTCATTGAGTATATATATAGGACTAGGGGGGGTCACATGGGGTCATTGAGAACTTATATAGGACTAGGGTGGGTCACATGGGGTCATTGAGTACTTATATAGGACTAGGGTGGGTCACATGGGGTCATTGAGTACTTATATAGGAGTAGGGTGTGTCACATGGGGTCATTGAGTACTTATATAAAACTAGGGGGGGTCACATGGGGTCATTATATACTTATATAGGACTAGGGGGGGTCACATGGGGTCATTGAATACATATATAGGACTAGGGGGAAGTCACATGGGGTCATTGAGTACTTATATAAGACAAGGGGGGGTCACATGCGGTCATTGAGTACTTATATAGGACTAGGGTGGGTCACATGGGGCCTTTGAGTACTTATATAGGACTAGGGTGGGTCACAAGGGGCCATTGAGTACTTATATAGGAGTAGGGTAGCTGACCTGGGGTCATTGAGTACTTATATAGGACTAGGGTGGGTCGCATGGGGTCATTGAGTACTTATATAGGACTAGGGTGGGTCACATGGGGTCATTGAGTACTTATATAGGACTAGGGTGGATCACATGGGGTGATTGAGTACTTATATAGGACTAGGGGGGGTCACATGGGGTCATTGTTTACTTATATAGGACTAGGGTGGGTCACATGGGGTCATTGGGTACTTATATAGGACTAGGGGGGTCACATGGGGTCATTGAGTACTTATATAGGAGTAGGGTAGCTGACCTGGGGTCATTGAGTACTTATATAGGACTAGGATGGGTCACATGGGGTCGTTGAGAACTTATATAGGACTAGGGTGGGTCACATGGGGTCATTTAGTACTTATAAAGGACTAGGGTGGGTCTCATGGGGTCATTGAGTACTTATATAGGACTAGGGTGGGTCACATAGGGTCATAGAGTACATATATAGGACTAGGGGGGGTCACATGGGGTCATTGAGAACTTATATAGGACTACGGTGGGTCCCATGGGGTCATTGAGTACATATATAGGACTAGGGGGGGTCACATGGGGTCATTGAGAACTTATATAGGACTACGGTGGGTCCCATGGGGTAATTGAGTACTTATATAGGACTAGGGGGGTCACATGGGGTCATTGAGTACTTATATAGGACTAGGGGGAAGTCACATGGGGTCATTGAGTACTTATATAGGAGTAGGGTGGGTCACATGGGGTCATTGAGTACTTATATAGGACTAGGGGGGTTCACATGGGGTCATTGAGTACTTATATAGGACTAGGGTGGGTCACATGGGGTCATTGAGTACTTATATAGGACTAGGGGGGGGGGGGTCACATGGGGTCATTGTTTACTTTTATAGGACTAGCATGGGTCACATGGGGTCATTGGGTACTTATATAGGACTAGGGGGGTCACATGGGGTCATTGAGTACTTATATAGGACTAGGGGGGGGTCACATGGGGTCATTGAATACTTATATAGAACTAAAGGGAAGTCACATGGGGTCATTGAGTACTTATATAGGACTATGGTGGGTCACATGGGGTCGTTGAGAACTTATATAGGACTAGGGTGGGTCACATGGGGTCATTTAGTACTTATAAAGGACTAGGGTGGGTCTCATGGGGTCATTGAGTACTTATATAGGACTAGGGTGGGTCACATGAGGTCATTGAGTACTTATATAGGACTAGGGTGGGTCACATGGGGTCATTGAGTACTTATATAGGAGTAGGGTGGGTCACATGGGGTCATTGAGTACTTATATAGGACTAGGGGGGTTCACATGGGGTCATTGAGAACTTATATAGGACTACGGTGGGTCCCATGGGGTCATTGAGTATATATATAGGACTAGGGGGGGTCACATGGGGTCATTGAGAACTTATATAGGACTAGGGTGGGACACATGGGGTCATTGAGTACTTATATAGGACTAGGGTGGGTCACATGGGGTCATTGAGTACTTATATAGGAGTAGGGTGTGTCACATGGGGTCATTGAGTACTTATATAAAACTAGGGGGGGTCACATGGGGTCATTATATACTTATATAGGACTAGGGGGGTCACATGGGGTCATTGAATACTTATATAGGACTAGGGGGAAGTCAGATGGGGTCATTGAGTACTTATATAAGACAAGGGTGGGTCACATGCGGTCATTGAGTACTTATATAGGACTAGGGTGGGTCACATGGGGCCTTTGAGTACTTATATAGGACTAGGGTGGGTCACAAGGGGCCATTGAGTACTTATATAGGAGTAGGGTAGCTGACCTGGGGTCATTGAGTACTTATATAGGACTAGGGTGGGTCACATGGGGTCATTTAGTTCTTATAAATGACTAGGGTGGGTCTCATGGGGTCATTGAGTACTTATATAGGATTAGGGTGGGTCACATGGTGTCATTGAGTACATATATATGACTAGGGTGGGTCACATGGCGTCATTGAGTACTTATATAGGACTAGGGGGGGTCACATGCGGTCATTGAGTACTTATATAGGACTAGGGTGGGTCACAAGGGGCCATTGAGTACTTATATAGGAGTAGGGTAGCTGATCTGGGGTCATTGAGTACTTATATAGGACTAGGGTGGGTCACATGGGGTCGTTGAGAACTTATATAGGACTAGGGTGGGTCACATGGGGTCATTTAGTTCTTATAAAGGACTAGGGTGGGTCTCATGGGGTCATTGAGTACTTATATAGGACTAGGGTGGGTCACATGGGGTCATTGAGTACATATATATGACTAGGGTGGGTCACATGGGGTCATTGAGTACTTATATAGGAGTAGGGTGGGTCACATGGGGTCATTGAGTACTTATATAGGACTAGGGGGGGTCACATGGGGTCATTGATTACTTATATAGGACTAGGGTGGGTCACATGGGGGCATTGAGTACTTATATAGGACTAAGGTGGGTCACATGGGGTCATTGAGTAATTATATAAGAGTAGGGTAGCTGACCTGGGGTCATTGAGTACTTATATAGGACTAGAGGAGGTCACATGGGGCCATTGAGTACTTATATAGGAATAGGGTGGATCACATGGGGTCGTTGAGAACTTATATAGGACTAGGGTGGGTCCCATGGGGTCATTGAGTACATATATAGGACTAGGGGGGGTCACATGGGGTCATTGAGAACTTATTTAGGACTACGGTGGGTCCCATGGGGTCATTGAGTACTTATATAGGACTAGGGGGGGTCACATGGGGTCATTATATACTTATATAGGACTAGGGGGGGTCACATGGGGTCATTGAATACTTATATAGGACTAGGGGGAAGTCACATGGGGTCATTGAGTACTTATATAAGACAAGGGGGGGTCACATGCGGTCATTGAGTACTTATATAGGACTAGGGTGGGTCACATGGGGCCTTTGAGTACTTATATAGGACTAGGGTGGGTCACAAGGGGCCATTGAGTACTTATATAGGAGTAGGGTAGCTGACCTGGGGTCATTGAGTACTTATATAGGACTAGGGTGGGTCGCATGGGGTCATTGAGTACTTATATAGGACTAGGGTGGGTCACATGGGGTCATTGAGTACTTATATAGGAGTAGGGTGGGTCACATGGGGTCATTGAGTACTTATATAGGACTAGGGGGGTTCACATGGGGTCATTGAGTACTTATATAGGACTATGGTGGGTCGCATGGGGTCATTGAGTACTTATATAGGACTAGGGTGGGTCACATGGGGTCATTGAGTACTTATATAGGAGTAGGGTGTGTCACATGGGGTCATTGAGTACTTATATAGGAGTAGGGTAGCTGACCTGGGGTCATTGAGTACTTATATAGGACTAGGGTGGGTCGCATGGGGTCATTGAGTACTTATATAGGACTAGGGTGGGTCACATGGGGTCGTTGAGAACTTATATAGGACTAGAGTGGGTCACATGGGGTCATTTAGTACTTATATAGGAGTAGGGTAGCTGATCTGGGGTCATTGAGTACTTATATAGGACTAGGGGGGTTCACATGGGGTCATTGAGTACTTATATAGGACTAGGGTGGGTCACATGGGGCCATTGAGTACTTATATAGGACTAGGGGGGGGGGGGGGTCACATGGGGTCATTGTTTACTTTTATAGGACTAGGGTGGGTCACATGGGGTCATTGGGTACTTATATAGGACTAGGGGGGTCACATGGGGTCATTGAGTACTTATATAGGACTAGGGGGGGGTCACATGGGGTCATTGAATACTTATATAGAACTAAGGGGAAGTCACATGGGGTCATTGAGTACTTATATAGGACTATGGTGGGTCACATGGGGTCGTTGAGAACTTATATAGGACTAGGGTGGGTCACATGGGGTCATTTAGTACTTATAAAGGACTAGGGTGGGTCTCATGGGGTCATTGAGTACTTATATAGGACTAGGGTGGGTCACATTAGGTCATTGAGTACTTATATAGGACTAGGGTGGGTCACATGGGGTCATTGAGTATATATATAGGACTAGGGGGGGTCACATGGGGTCATTGAGAACTTATATAGGACTAGGGTGGGTCACATGGGGTCATTGAGTACTTATATAGGACTAGGGTGGGTCACAAGGGGCCATTGAGTACTTATATAGGAGTAGGGTAGCTGATCTGGGGTCATTGAGTACTTATATAGGACTAGGGGGGTTCACATGGGGTCATTGAGTACTTATATAGGACTAGGGTGGGTCACATGGGGTCGTTGAGAACTTATATAGGACTAGGGTGGGTCACATGGGGTCATTGAGTACTTATATAGGACTAGGGGGGGTCACATGCGGTCATTGAGTACTTATATAGGACTAGGGTGGGTCACAAGGGGCCATTGAGTACTTATATAGGAGTAGGGTAGCTGATCTGGGGTCATTGAGTACTTATATAGGACTAGGGGGGTTCACATGGGGTCATTGAGTACTTATATAGGACTAGGGTGGGTCACATGGGGTCGTTGAGAACTTATATAGGACTAGGGTGGGTCACATGGGGTCATTTAGTTCTTATAAAGGACTAGGGTGGGTCTCATGGGGTCATTGAGTACTTATATAGGACTAGGGTGGGTCACATGGGGTCATTGAGTACATATATATGACTAGGGTGGGTCACATGGGGTCATTGAGTACTTATATAGGAGTAGGGTGGGTCACATGGGGTCATTGAGTACTTATATAGGACTAGGGGGGGTCACATGGGGTCATTGATTACTTATATAGGACTAGGGTGGGTCACATGGGGCCATTGAGTACTTATATAGGACTAAGGTGGGTCACATGGGGTCATTGAGTAATTATATAAGAGTAGGGTAGCTGACCTGGGGTCATTGAGTACTTATATAGGACTAGGGGAGGTCACATGGGGCCATTGAGTACTTATATAGGAATAGGGTGGATCACATGGGGTCGTTGAGAACTTATATAGGACTAGGGTGGGTCCCATGGGGTCATTGAGTACATATATAGGACTAGGGGGGGTCACATGGGGTCATTGAGAACTTATTTAGGACTACGGTGGGTCCCATGGGGTCATTGAGTACTTATATAGGACTAGGGGGGGTCACATGGGGTCATTATATACTTATATAGGACTAGGGGGGGTCACATGGGGTCATTGAATACTTATATAGGACTAGGGGGAAGTCACATGGGGTCATTGAGTACTTATATAAGACAAGGGGGGGTCACATGCGGTCATTGAGTACTTATATAGGACTAGGGTGGGTCACATGGGGCCTTTGAGTACTTATATAGGACTAGGGTGGGTCACAAGGGGCCATTGAGTACTTATATAGGAGTAGGGTAGCTGACCTGGGGTCATTGAGTACTTATATAGGACTAGGGGGGGTCACATGGGGTCATTGATTACTTATATAGGACTAGGGTGGGTCACATGGGGCCATTGAGTACTTATATAGGACTAAGGTGGGTCACATGGGGTCATTGAGTAATTATATAAGAGTAGGGTAGCTGACCTGGGGTCATTGAGTACTTATATAGGACTAGGGGAGGTCACATGGGGCCATTGAGTACTTATATAGGAATAGGGTGGATCACATGGGGTCGTTGAGAACTTATATAGGACTAGGGTGGGTCCCATGGGGTCATTGAGTACATATATAGGACTAGGGGGGGTCACATGGGGTCATTGAGAACTTATTTAGGACTACGGTGGGTCCCATGGGGTCATTGAGTACTTATATAGGACTAGGGGGGGTCACATGGGGTCATTATATACTTATATAGGACTAGGGGGGGTCACATGGGGTCATTGAATACTTATATAGGACTAGGGTGGGTCACATGGGGTCATTTAGTACTTATATAGGAGTAGGGTAGCTGATCTGGGGTCATTGAGTACTTATATAGGACTAGGGTGGGTCACATGGGGCCTTTGAGTACTTATATAGGACTAGGGTGGGTCACAAGGGGCCATTGAGTACTTATATAGGAGTAGGGTAGCTGATCTGGGGTCATTGAGTACTTATATAGGACTAGGGGGGTTCACATGGGGTCATTGAGTACTTATATAGGACTAGGGTGGGTCACATGGGGTCGTTGAGAACTTATATAGGACTAGGGTGGGTCACATGGGGTCATTTAGTTCTTATAAAGGACTAGGGTGGGTCTCATGGGGTCATTGAGTACTTATATAGGACTAGGGTGGGTCACATGGGGTCATTGAGTACATATATATGACTAGGGTGGGTCACATGGGGTCATTGAGTACTTATATAGGAGTAGGGTGGGTCACATGGGGTCATTGAGTACTTATATAGGACTAGGGGGGGTCACATGGGGTCATTGATTACTTATATAGGACTAGGGTGGGTCACATGGGGCCATTGAGTACTTATATAGGACTAAGGTGGGTCACATGGGGTCATTGAGTAATTATATAAGAGTAGGGTAGCTGACCTGGGGTCATTGAGTACTTATATAGGACTAGGGGAGGTCACATGGGGCCATTGAGTACTTATATAGGAATAGGGTGGATCACATGGGGTCGTTGAGAACTTATATAGGACTAGGGTGGGTCCCATGGGGTCATTGAGTACATATATAGGACTAGGGGGGGTCACATGGGGTCATTGAGAACTTATTTAGGACTACGGTGGGTCCCATGGGGTCATTGAGTACTTATATAGGACTAGGGGGGGTCACATGGGGTCATTATATACTTATATAGGACTAGGGGGGGTCACATGGGGTCATTGAATACTTATATAGGACTAGGGGGAAGTCACATGGGGTCATTGAGTACTTATATAAGACAAGGGGGGGTCACATGCGGTCATTGAGTACTTATATAGGACTAGGGTGGGTTACATGGGGCCTTTGAGTACTTATATAGGACTAGGGTGGGTCACAAGGGGCCATTGAGTACTTATATAGGAGTAGGGTAGCTGACCTGGGGTCATTGAGTACTTATATAGGACTAGGGGGGGTCACATGGGGTCATTGATTACTTATATAGGACTAGGGTGGGTCACATGGGGCCATTGAGTACTTATATAGGACTAAGGTGGGTCACATGGGGTCATTGAGTAATTATATAAGAGTAGGGTAGCTGACCTGGGGTCATTGAGTACTTATATAGGACTAGGGGAGGTCACATGGGGCCATTGAGTACTTATATAGGAATAGGGTGGATCACATGGGGTCGTTGAGAACTTATATAGGACTAGGGTGGGTCCCATGGGGTCATTGAGTACATATATAGGACTAGGGGGGGTCACATGGGGTCATTGAGAACTTATTTAGGACTACGGTGGGTCCCATGGGGTCATTGAGTACTTATATAGGACTAGGGGGGGTCACATGGGGTCATTATATACTTATATAGGACTAGGGGGGGTCACATGGGGTCATTGAATACTTATATAGGACTAGGGTGGGTCACATGGGGTCATTTAGTACTTATATAGGAGTAGGGTAGCTGATCTGGGGTCATTGAGTACTTATATAGGACTAGGGTGGGTCACATGGGGCCTTTGAGTACTTATATAGGACTAGGGTGGGTCACAAGGGGCCATTGAGTACTTATATAGGAGTAGGGTAGCTGACCTGGGGTCATTGAGTACTTATATAGGACTAGGGTGGGTCGCATGGGGTCATTGAGTACTTATATAGGACTAGGGTGGGTCACATGGGGTCATTGAGTACTTATATAGGAGTAGGGTGGGTCACATGGGGTCATTGAGTACTTATATAGGACTAGGGGGGTTCACATGGGGTCATTGAGTACTTATATAGGACTATGGTGGGTCGCATGGGGTCATTGAGTACTTATATAGGACTAGGGTGGGTCACATGGGGTCATTGAGTACTTATATAGGAGTAGGGTGTGTCACATGGGGTCATTGAGTACTTATATAGGAGTAGGGTAGCTGACCTGGGGTCATTGAGTACTTATATAGGACTAGGGTGGGTCGCATGGGGTCATTGAGTACTTATATAGGACTAGGTTGGGTCACATGGGGTCGTTGAGAACTTATATAGGACTAGGGTGGGTCACATGGGGTCATTTAGTACTTATATAGGAGTAGGGTAGCTGATCTGGGGTCATTGAGTACTTATATAGGACTAGGGGGGTTCACATGGGGTCATTGAGTACTTATATAGGACTAGGGTGGGTCACATGGGGCCATTGAGTACTTATATAGGACTAGGGGGGGGGGGGGTCACATGGGGTCATTGTTTACTTTTATAGGGACTAGGGTGGGTCACATGGGGTCATTGGGTACTTATATAGGACTAGGGGGGTCACATGGGGTCATTGAGTACTTATATAGGACTAGGGGGGGGGTCACATGGGGTCATTGAATACTTATATAGAACTAAGGGGAAGTCACATGGGGTCATTGAGTACTTTTATAGGACTATGGTGGGTCACATGGGGTCGTTGAGAACTTATATAGGACTAGGGTGGGTCACATGGGGTCATTTAGTACTTATAAAGGACTAGGGTGGGTCTCATGGGGTCATTGAGTACTTATATAGGACTAGGGTGGGTCACATTAGGTCATTGAGTACTTATATAGGACTAGGGTGGGTCACATGGGGTCATTGAGTATATATATAGGACTAGGGGGGGTCACATGGGGTCATTGAGAACTTATATAGGACTAGGTGGGTCACATGGGGTCATTGAGTACTTATATAGGACTAGGGTGGGTCACATGGGGTCATTGAGTACTTATATAGGAGTAGGGTGTGTCACATGGGGTCATTGAGTACTTATATAAAACTAGGGGGGGGTCACATGGGGTCATTATATACTTATATAGGACTAGGGGGGGTCACATGGGGTCATTGAATACATATATAGGACTAGGGGGAAGTCACATGGGGGTCATTGAGTACTTATATAAGACAAGGGGGGGGTCACATGCGGTCATTGAGTACTTATATAGGACTAGGGTGGGGTCACATGGGGCCTTTGAGTACTTATATAGGACTAGGGTGGGGGTCACAAGGGGGCCATTGAGTACTTATATAGGAGTAGGGTAGCTGACCTGGGGTCATTGAGTATTTATATAGGACTAGGGTGGGTCGCATGGGGTCATTGAGTACTTATATAGGACTAGGGTGGGTCACATGGGTCATTGAGTACTTATATAGGAGTAGGGTGGGTCACATGGGGTCATTGAGTACTTATATAGGACTAGGGGGTTCACATGGGGTCATTGAGAACTTATATAGGACTACGGTGGGTCCCATGGGGTCATTGAGTACTTATATAGGAGTAGGGTGTGTCACATGGGGTCATTGAGTACTTATATAAAACTAGGGGGGGTCACATGGGGTCATTATATACTTATATAGACTAGGGGGGGTCACATTGGGTCATTGAATACTTATATAGGACTAGGGGGAAGTCACATGGGGTCATTGAGTACTTATATAAGACAAGGGGGGGGTCACATGCGGTCATTGAGTAACTTATATAGGACTAGGGTGGGTCACATGGGGCCTTTGAGTACTTATATAGGACTAGGGTGGGTCACAAGGGGCCATTGAGTACTTATATAGGAGTAGGGTAGCTGACCTGGGGTCATTGAGTACTTATATAGGACTAGGGTGGGTCGCATGGGGTCATTGAGTACTTATATAGGACTAGGGTGGGTCACATGGGGTCATTGAGTACTTATATAGGACTAGGGTGGATCACATGGGGTGATTGAGTACTTATATAGGACTAGGGGGGTCACATGGGGTCATTGTTTACTTATATAGGACTAGGGTGGGTCACATGGGGTCATTGGGTACTTATATAGGACTAGGGGGGTCACATGGGGTCATTGAGTACTTATATAGGAGTAGGGTAGCTGACCTGGGGTCATTGAGTTACTTATATAGGACTAGGATGGGGTCACATGGGGTCGTTGAGAACTTATATAGGACTAGGGTGGGTCACATGGGGTCATTTAGTACTTATAAAGGACTAGGGTGGGTCTCATGGGGTCATTGAGTACTTATATAGGACTAGGGTGGGTCACATAGGGTCATAGAGTACATATATAGGACTAGGGGGGGGTCACATGGGGTCATTGAGAACTTATATAGGACTACGGTGGGTCCCATGGGGTCATTGAGTACATATATAGGACTAGGGGGGGTCACATGGGGTCATTGAGAACTTATATAGGACTACGGTGGGTCCCCATGGGGTAATTGAGTACTTATATAGGACTAGGGGGGTCACATGGGGTCATTGAGTACTTATATAGGACTAGGGGGAAGTCACATGGGGTCATTGAGTACTTATATAGGAGTAGGGTGGGTCACATGGGGTCATTGAGTACTTATATAGGACTAGGGGGGTTCACATGGGGTCATTGAGTACTTATATAGGACTAGGGTGGGGTCACATGGGGTCATTGAGTACTTATATAGGACTAAGGGGGGGGGGGGTCACATAGGGTCATTGTTTACTTTTATAGGACTAGGATGGGTCACATGGGGTCATTGGGTACTTATATAGGACTAGGGGGAATCACATGGGGTCATTGAGTACTTATATAGGAACTAGGGGGGGGGGGGTCACATGGGGTCATTGAATACTTATATAGAACTAAAGGGAAGTCACATGGGGTCATTGAGTACTTATATAGGACTATGGTGGTTCACATGGGGTCGTTGAGAACTTATATAGGACTAGGGATGGGTCACATGGGGTCATTTAGTACTTATAAAGGACTAGGGTGGGTCTCATGGGGTCATTGAGTACTTATATAGGACTAGGGTGGGTCACATGAGGTCATTGAGTACTTATATAGGACTAGGGTGGGTCACATGGGGGTCATTGAGTACTTATATAGGAGTAGTGTGGGTCACATGGGGTCATTGAGTACTTATATAGGACTAGGGGGGTTCACATGGGGTCATTGAGAACTTATATAGGACTACGGTGGGTCCCATGGGGTCATTGAGTATATATATAGGACTAGGGGGGGTCACATGGGGTCATTGAGAACTTATATAGGACTAGGGTGGGACACATGGGGTCATGAGTACTTATATAGGACTAGGGTGGGTCACATGGGGTCATTGAGTACTTATATAGGAGTAGGGTGTGTCACATGGGGTCATTGAGTACTTATATAAAACTAGGGGGGGGTCACATGGGGTCATTATATACTTATATAGGACTAGAGGGGGGGTCACATGGGGTCATTGAATACATATATAGGACTAGGGGGAAGTCAGATGGGGTCATTGAGTACTTATATAAGACAAGGGGGGGTCACATGCGGTCATTGAGTACTTATAGGACTAGGGTGGGTCACATGGGGGCCTTTGAGTACTTATATAGGACTAGGGTGGGTCACAAGGGGCCATTGAGTACTTATAATAGGAGTAGGGTAGCTGACCTGGGGTCATTGAGTACTTATATAGGACTAGGGTGGGTCACATGGGGTCATTTAGTTCTTATAAAGGACTAGGGTGGGTCTCATGGGGTCATTGAGTACTTTATATAGATAGGGTGGGTCACATGGTGTCATTGGGTACATATATATGACTAGGGTGGGTCACATGGGGTCATTGAGTACTTATATAGGACTAGGGGGGGGTCACATGCGGTCATTGAGTACTTATATAGGACTAGGGTGGGTCACAAGGGGCCATTGAGTACTTATATAGGAGTAGGGTAGCTGATCTGGGGTCATTGAGTACTTATATAGGACTAGGGTGGGTCACATGGGGTCGTTGAGAACTTATATAGGACTAGGGTGGGTCACATGGGGGTCATTTAGTTCTTATAAAGGACTAGGTGTGGGTCTCATGGGGTCATTGAGTACTTATATAGGACTAGGGTGGGTCACATGGGGTCATTGAGTACATATATATGACTAAGGGTGGGTCACATGGGGTCATTGAGTACTTATATAGGGAGTAGGGTGGGTCACATGGGGTCATTGAGTACTTATATAGGACTAGGGGGGGGTCCACATGGGGTCATGATTACTTATATAGGACTAGGGTGGGTCACATGGGGCCATTGAGTACTTATATAGGACTAAGGTGGGTCACATGGGGTCATTGAGTAATTATATAAGAGTAGGGTAGCTGACCTGGGGTCATTGAGTACTTTATATAGGACTAGGGGAGGTCACATGGGGCCATTGAGTACTTATATAGGAATAGGGTGGATCACATGGGGTCGTTGAGAACTTATATAGGACTAGGGTGGGTTCCATGGGGTCATTGAGTACATATATAGGGACTAGGGGGGGTCACATGGGGTCATTGAGAACTTATTTAGGACTACGGTGGGTCCCATGGGGTCATTGAGTACTTATATAGGACTAGGGGGGGGGTCACATGGGGTCATTATATACTTATATAGGACTAGGGGGGGTCACATGGGGTCATTGAATACTTATATAGGACTAGGGGGAAGTCACATGGGGTCATTGAGTACTTATATAAGACAAGGGGGGGGTCACATGCGGTCATTGAGTACTTATATAGGACTAGGGTGGGTCACATGGGGCCTTTGAGTACTTATATAGGACTAGGGTGGGTCACAAGGGGGCCATTGAGTACTTATATAGGAGTAGGGTAGCTGACCTGGGGTCATTGAGTACTTATATAGGACTAGGGTGGGTCGCATGGGGTCATTGAGTACTTATATAGGACTAGGGTGGGTCACATGGGGTCATTGAGTACTTATATAGGAGTAGGGTGGGTCACATGGGGTCATTGAGTACTTATATAGGACTAGGGGGGGTTCACATGGGGTCATTGAGTACTTATATAGGACTATGGTGGGGTCGCATGGGGTCATTGAGTACTTATATAGGACTAGGGTGGGTCACATGGGGTCATTGAGTACTTATATAGGAGTAGGGTGTGTCACATGGGGTCATTGAGTACTTATATAGGAGTAGGGTAGCTGACCTGGGGTCATTGAGTACTTATATAGGACTAGGGTGGGTCGCATGGGGTCATTGAGTACTTATATAGGACTAGGGTGGGTCACATGGGGTCGTTGAGAACTTATATAGGACTAGGGTGGGTCACATGGGGTCATTTAGTACTTATATAGGAGTAGGGTAGCTGATCTGGGGTCATTGAGTACTTATATAGGACTTAGGGGGGTTCACATGGGGTCATTGAGTACTTATATAGGACTAGGGTGGGTCACATGGGGCCATTGAGTACTTATATAGGACTAGGGGGGGGGGGGGGGTCACATGGGGTCATTGTTTACTTTTATAGGACTAGGGTGGGTCTCATGGGGTCATTGGGTACTTATATAGGACTAGGGGGGTCACATGGGGTCATTGAGTACTTATATAGGACTAGGGGGGGGGTCACCATGGGGTCATTGAATACTTATATAGAACTAAGGGGAAGTCACATGGGGTCATTGAGTACTTATATAGGACTATGGTGGGTCACATGGGGTCGTTGAGAACTTATATAGGACTAGGGTGGGTCACATGGGGTCATTTAGTACTTATAAAGGACTAGGGTGGGTCTCATGGGGTCATTGAGTACTTATATAGGACTAGGGTGGGTCACATTAGGTCATTGAGTACTTATATAGGACTAGGGTGGGTCACATGGGGTCATTGAGTATATATATAGGACTAGGGGGGGTCACATGGGGTCATTGAGAACTTATATAGGACTAGGGTGGGTCACATGGGGCCTTGAGTACTTATATAGGACTAGGGTGGGTCACATGGGGTCATTGAGTACTTATATAGGAGTAGGGTGTGTCACATGGGGTCATTGAGTACTTATATAAAACTAGGGGGGGTCACATGGGGTCATTATATACTTATATAGGGACTTAGGGGGGGTCACATGGGGTCATTGAATACATATATAGGACTAGGGGGAAGTCACATGGGGTCATTGAGTACTTATATAAGACAAGGGGGGGTCACATGCGGTCATTGAGTACTTATATAGGACTAGGGTGGGTCACATGGGGCCTTTGAGTACTTATATAGGACTAGGGTGGGTCACAAGGGGCCATTGAGTACTTATATAGGAGTAGGGTAGCTGACCTGGGGTCATTGAGTATTTATATAGGACTAGGGTGGGTCGCATGGGGTCATTGAGTACTTATATAGGACTAGGGTGGGTCACATGGGGTCATTGAGTACTTATATAGGAGTAGGGTGGGTCACATGGGGTCATTGAGTACTTATATAGGACTAGGGGGGATCACATGGGGTCATTGAGAACTTATATAGGACTACGGTGGGTCCCATGGGGTCATTGAGTACTTATATAGGGAGTAGGGTGTGTCACATTGGGGCCTTTGAGTACTTATATAGGACTAGGGTGGGTCACAAGAGGGCCATTGAGTACTTATATAGGAGTAGGGTAGCTGACCTGGGGTCATTGAGTACTTATATAGGACTAGGGAGGGTGGGTCGCATGGGGTCATTGAGTACTTATATAGGACTAGGGTGGGTCACAAGGGGTCATTGAGTACTTATATAGGACTAGGGTGGATCACATGGGGTGATTGAGTACTTATATAGGACTAGGGGGGTCACATGGGGTCATTGTTTACTTATATAGGACTAGGGTGGGTCACATGGGGCATTGGGTACTTATATAGGACTAGGGGTGGTCACATGGGGTCATTGAGTACTTATATAGGAGTAGGGTAGCTGACCTGGGGTCATTGAGTACTTATATAGGACTAGGATGGGTCACATGGGGTCGTTGAGAACTTATATAGGACTAGGGTGGGTCACATGGGGTCATTTAGTACTTATAAAGGACTAGGGTGGGTCCTCATGGGGTCATTGAGTACTTATATAGGACTAGGGTGGGGGTCACATAGGGGTCATAGAGTACATATATAGGACTAGGGGGGGTCCACATGGGGGTCATTGAGAACTTATATAGGACTACGGTGGGTCCCATGGGGTCATTGAGTACATATATAGGACTAGGGGGGGTCACATGGGGTCATTGAGAACTTATATAGGACTACGGTGGGTCCCATGGGGGTAATTGAGTACTTATATGGACTAGGGGGGTCACATGGGTCATTGAGTACTTAAATAGGACTAGGGGGAAGTCACATGGGGTCATTGAGTACTTATATAGGAGTAGGGTGGGTCACATGGGGTCATTGAGTACTTATATAGGACTAGGGGGGTTCACATGGGGTCATTGAGTACTTATATAGGACTAGGGTGGGTCACATGGGGTCATTGAGTACTTATATAGGACTAGGGGGGGGGGGGGGTCACATGGGGTCATTGTTTACTTTTATAGGACTAGGATGGGTCACATGGGGTCATTGGGTACTTATATAGGACTAGGGGGGTCACATGGGGTCATTGAGTACTTATATAGGACTAGGGGGGGGTCACATGAGGGTCATTGAATACTTATATAGAACTAAAGGGAAGTCACATGGGGTCATTGAGTACTTATATAGGACTATGGTGGGTCACATGGGGTCGTTGAGAACTTATATAGGACTAGGGTGGGTCACATGGGGTCATTTAGTACTTATAAAGGACTAGGGTGGGTCTCATGGGGTCATTGAGTACTTATATAGGACTAGGGTGGGTCACATGAGGTCATTGAGTACTTATATAGGACTAGGGTGGGTCACATGGGGTCCATTGAGTACTTATATAGGAGTAGGGTGGGTCACATGGGGTCATTGAGTACTTATATAGGACTAGGGGGGTTCACATGGGGTCATTGAGAACTTATATAGGACTACGGTGGGTCCCATGGGGTCATTGAGTATATATATAGGACTAGGGGGGGTCACATGGGGTCATTGAGAACTTATATAGGACTATGGTGGGACACATTGGGTCATTGAGTACTTATATAGGACTAGGGTGGGTCACATGGGGTCATGAGTACTTATATAGGAGTAGGGTGTGTCACATGGGGTCATTGAGTACTTATATAAAACTAGGGGGGGTCACATGGGGTCATTATATACTTATATAGGACTAGGGGGGGTCCACATGGGGTCATTGGAATACTTATATAGGACTAGGGGGAAGTCAGATGGGGTCATTGAGTACTTATATAAGACAAGGGGGGGGTCACATGCGGTCATTGAGTACTTATATAGGACTAGGGTGGGTCACATGGGGCCCTTTGAGTACTTATATAGGACTAGGGTGGGTCACAAGGGGCCATTGAGTACTTATATAGGAGTAGGGTAGCTGACCTGGGGTCATTGAGTACTTATATAGGACTAGGGTGGGTCGCATGGGGTCATTGAGTACTTATATAGGACTAGGTGGGTCACATGGGGTCATTGAGTACTTATATAGGACTAGGGTGGATCACATGGGGTGATTGAGTACTTATATAGGACTAGGGGGGGGTCACATGGGGTCATTGTTTACTTATATAGGACTAGGGTGGGTCACATGGGGTCATTGGGTACTTATATAGGACTAGGGGGGTCACATGGGGTCATTGAGTACTTATATAGGAGTAGGGTAGCTGACCTGGGGTCATTGAGTACTTATTTAGGACTAGGGGGGGGGTCACATGGGGTCATTGAATACTTATATAGAACTAAGGGGAAGTCACATGGGGTCATTGAGTACTTATATAGGACTAGGATGGGTCACATGGGGTCGTTGAGAACTTATATAGGACTAGGGTGGGTCACATGGGGTCATTTAGTACTTATATAGGACTAGGGTGGGTCACATGGGGTCATTGAGTACTTATATAGGACTAGGGTGGGTCACATGGGGTCATTGAGTACTTATATAGGAGTAGGGTGGGTCACATGGGGTCATTGAGTACTTATATAGGACTAGGGGGGTTCACATGGGGTCATTGATTACTTATATAGGACTAGAGTGGGTCACATAGGGTCATAGAGTAAATTATATAGGACTAGGGGGGGTCACATGGGGTCATTGAGAACTTATATAGGACTACGGTGGGTCCCATGAGGTCATTGAGTACATATATAGGACTAGGGGGGGTCACATGGGGTCATTGAGAACTTATATAGGACTACGGTGGGTCCCATGGGGTCATTGAGTACTTATATAGGG
>NW_027117211.1:0-25845 GCF_024137725.1 Prorops nasuta | reverse complement strand
GACTTTGTGAGGGGTACTTAGGGGGGGCCTTGGGGGGGGGGGTACTTAGGGGCGTACTTAGGGGGGGTAATTAGGGGGGTCTTGGGGGGGGACTTGTGGGGGGTACTTAGGGGGGTACTTAGGAGGGTCTTGGGGGGGGGTACTTACGGGGTTTAGGGGGGGGACTTGTAGGGAGTACTTAGGGGGGGACTTATGGGGGTCTTGGGGGGGGACTTGGGGGAGGTACTTAGGGGGGTACTTAGGTGGGGCTTTGGGGGGGTTTGGGGGGGGGTACCTAGGGTAGGTACTTAGGGGGGTCTTGGGAGGGTACTTAGGGGGGTACTTAAGGGGGTCTTGGGGGGAATACTTTGGGGGATACTTAAGGGGGTCTTGGGGGGGGTACTTAGGGGGGTACTTAGGGTGGTACTTAGGGGGGTCTTGGGAGGGTACTTAGGGGGGTACTTAAGGGGGTCTTGGGGGGAATACTTTGGGGGGTACTTAAGGGGGTCTTGGGGGCTTCTTAGGGGTGTACTTACGGGGGGTACTTAGGGGGGTCTTAGGGCAGGTACTTAGGGGGGTACTTATGGGTGGTATTTAGGGGGGTACTGAGGGGGGTACTTAGAGGGGTACTTAGGGGGGTCTTAGGGGGGTCTTAGGGGGGGGTTTGGTGGGTGTACTTAGGGGGGACCTGGGGGGTACTTAGGGGGGACCTGGGGGGGTACTTAGGGGGTACTTAGGGGGGTACTTAGGGAGTTCTTGGAGGGGTACTTAGGGGGGTCTTGTGTGGGTACTTAGGGGGGTTTTGGGGGGGGACTTGGGGGAGGTACTTAGGGGGGTACTTAGGGTGGTACTTAAGTGGAGACTTGGGGGGGTACTTAGGGGGGTACTTAGGGGGATCTTGGGGGGGTACTTAGGGGGGTCTTGGGAGGGGTACTGAGGGAGGTACTTAAGGGGGTCTTAGGGGGGTACTTAAAGGGGTCTTGGTGGGGTACTTAGAGGGGTACTTAGGTGGGTCTTGGGGGGGGACTTTGTGAGGGGTACTTAGGGGGGGCCTTGGGGGGGGGGTACTTAGGGGTGTACTTAGGGGGGTACTTAGGGGGGTCTTGGGGGGGGACTTGTGGGGGGTACTTAGGGGGGTACTTAGGAGGGTCTTGGGGGGGGGGTACTTACGGGGTTTAGGGGGGGGACTTGTAGGGAGTACTTAGGGGGGGACTTATGGGGGTCTTGGGGGGGGGACTTGTGTGGGGTACTTAGGGGGGTACTTAGGGGGTCTTGGGGGGGTCTTGTTGGAGGTACTTAGGGGGGTACTTAGGTGGGGCTTTGGGGGGGTTTGGGGGGGGGGGGGGTACTTAGGGTAGGTACTTGGGGGGGTACTTAGGGGGGTCTTTGGGGGGTACTTGGGGGAGGTACTTAGGGGGGTACTTAGGTGGGTCTTTGGGGGGGTTAGGGGGGGGGGGTACTTAGGGTGGTACTTAGGAGGGTCTTGGGGGGGTACTTAGGGGGGTCTTGGGGGGGTACTTAGGGGGGTCTTGGGGGGGTACTTAGGGGGGTACTTAGGGGGGTCTTGGGGGGAATAATTTGGGGGATACTTAAGGGTGTCTTGGGGGGTTCTTAGGGGTGTACTTAGGGGGGGTACTTAGGGGTGTACTTAGGGGGTACTTATGGGGTTCTTGGGGGGGGTACTTAGGGGGGTACTTAGGGGGGTCTTGGGGGGGGACTTGGGGGAGGTACATAAGGGGGGTACTTAGGGGGTCTTGGGGGGGGGGACTTGGGGGAGGTACTTAGGGGGGGTACTTAGGTGGGGCTTTGGGGGGGTTTGGGGGGGGGGTACTTAGGGTAGGTACTTAGGGGGGTCTTGGGGGGGGGGGGACTTGGGGTAGGTACTTGGGGGGGGTACTTAGGGGGGTCTTTGGGGGGGACTTGGGGGAGGTACTTAGGGGGGGTACTTAGGTGGGTCTTTGGGGGGGTTTGGGGGGGGGGGGTACTTAGGGGGGTACTTAGGGGGTACTTAGGGGGTACTTAGGGGGTTCTTAGGCGGTTCTTGGGGGGGTACTTAGGGGGGGTACTTAGGGGGGTCTTGGGGGGGGACTTGGGGGGGGTACTTAGGGGGGTACTTAGGGGGATCTTGGGGGGGGTACTTAGGGGGGTCTTGGGAGGGGTACTGAGGGAGGGTACTTAAGGGGGTCTTAGGGGGGTACTTAAGGGGGTCTTGGTGGGGTACTTAGAGGGGTACTTAGGTGGGTCTTGGGGGGGGGACTTTGTGAGGGGTACTTAGGGGGGGCCTTGGGGGGGGGTACTTAGGGGTGTACTTAGGGGGGTACTTAGGGGGGTCTTGGGGGGGGACTTGTGGGGGGTACTTAGGGGGGTACTTAGGAGGGTCTTGGGGGTGGTACTTACGGGGTTTAGGGGGGGGACTTGTAGGGAGTACTTAGGGGGGGACTTATGGGGGTCTTGGGGGGGGACTTGTGTGGGGTACTAAGGGGGGTACTTAGGGGGTCTTGGGGGGGTCTTGTTGGAGGTACTTAGGGGGGTACTTAGGTGGGGTTTGGGGGGGTTTGGGGGGGGGGGGTACTTAGGGTAGGTACTTAGGGGGGTCTTGGGGGGGGTACTTAGGGGGGTCTTGGGGGGGGGGACTTGGGGTAGGTACTTGGGGGGGGTACTTAGGGGGGTCTTTGGGGGGGTACTTGGGGGAGGTACTTAGGGGGGTACTTAGGTGGGTCTTTGGGGGGGTTTGGGGGGGGGGGGGTACTTAGGGTGGTACTTAGGAGGGTCTTGGGGGGGGTACTTAGGGGGGTACTTAGGGGGTACTTAGGGGGTTCTTAGGCGGTTCTTGGGGGGGTACTTAGGGGGGTACTTAGGGGGGTCTTGGGGGGGGACTTGGGGGAGGTACTTAGGGGGGTACTTAGGTGGGTCTTTGGGGGGGTTTGGGGGGGGGACGTAGGGTGGTACTTAGGGGGGTCTTGGGGGGGTACTTAGGGGGGTCTTGGGGGGGGTACTTAGGGGGGTCTTGGGGGGGTACTTAGGGGGGGTACTTAGGGGGGGTACATAGGGGGGTCTTGGGGGGAATGCTTTGGGGGGTACTTAAGGGGGTCTTGGGGGGTTCTTAGGGGTGTACTTAGGGGTGTACTTAGGGGGGTCTTGTGTGGGTACTTAGGGGGGTCTTGGGGGGGGACTTGGGGGGGGTACTTAGGAGGGTACGTAGGGGACCTTGGGGGGTGGTACTTAGGGGGGTACTTAAGGGGGTCTTGGTGGGGTACTTAGAGGGGTACTTAGGGGGGTCTTGGGGGGGGACTTTGTGAGGGGTACTTAGGGGGGGCCTTGGGGGGGGGGGTACTTAGGGGTGTACTTAGGGGGGTACTTAGGGGGGTCTTGGGGGGGTACTTAGGGGGGTACTTAGGGGGATCTTGGGGGGGTACTTAGGGGGGTCTTGGGAGGGGTACTGAGGGGGGTACTTAAGGGGGTCTTAGGGGGGTACTTAGGGTGATACTTAGGGGGGTCTTGGAGGGGGACTTGGGGGGGGGGGGTACTTAGGGGGGTTTTTGGGGTGGGACTTGTAGGGGGTACTTATGGGGGGACTTAGGGGGTCTTGTGGGGGGCTTGGAGGGGTACTTAAGGGGGGTACTTAGTGGGGTCCTGGGGGGGGTACATAGGGGGGTACTTAAGGGGGTCTTGGGGGAAATACTTTGGGCGGTACTTAAGGGGGTCTTGGGGGGTTCTTAGGGGTGTACTTAGGGGGGTACTTAGTGGGGTCTTGGGGGGGTGGTACTTAGAGGTGTACTTAGGGGGGGTACTTAGGGGTGGTACTTAGGGGGGTACTGAGGGGGGTACTTAGAGGGGTACTTAGGGGGGTCTTAGGGGGGGGGTTTGGTGGGTGTACTTAGGGGGGACCTGGGGGGTACTTAGGGGGTTCTTGGGGGGGTACTTAGGGTGGGCTTAGGGGGGTCCTGGGGGGGGGACTTGGGGGAGTTACTTAGGGGGGTACTTAGGTGGGTCTTTTGGGGGTTTGGGAGGGGGGGGTACTTAGGGTGGTACTTAGGGGGGTCTTGGGGGGAATACTTTGTGGGGTACTTAAGAGGGTCTTGGAGGTTCTTAGTGGTGTACTTAGGGGGTCTTGGGGGGAGGTACTTAGGGGGGTACTTAGGGGTGTACTTAGGGGGGTCTTGTGTGGGTAATTAGGGGGGTCTTGGGGGGGGGACTTGGGGGTGGTACTTAGGGGGGTACTTAGGGGGATCTTGGGGGGGTACTTAGGGGGGTACTTAGGGGGGTCTTGGGAGGGGTACTGAGGGTGGTACTTAAGGGGGTCTTAGGGGGGTACTTAGGATAATACTTAGTAGGGTCTTGGAGGAGGACTTGGGGGGGGGGGTACTTAGGGGGGTCTTGGGGGGGGTACTTAGGGGGGTCTTGGAGGGTACTTAGGGGGGTACTGAGGGGGGGTACTTAGAAGGGTACTTAGGGTGGTCTTAGGGGGGGGGTTTGGGGGGTGTACTTAGGGGGGACCTGGGGGGTACTTAGGGGGGTACTTAGGGGGTACTTAGTGGGTTCTTGGGGAGGTACTTATGGGGGTCTTGGGGGGGGGACTTGTGGGGGGTACTTAGGGGGGTCTTGGGGGGGGTACTTAGGGGGGTACTTAGGGGGGTTTTGGGGGGGGACTTGTAGGGGGTACTTAGGGGGGGAAT
Source organism: Prorops nasuta (assembly GCF_024137725.1). NCBI lineage: Eukaryota > Metazoa > Arthropoda > Insecta > Hymenoptera > Bethylidae > Prorops > Prorops nasuta. The sequence goes on along the minus strand of NW_027117211.1, from coordinate 21,190 downwards.
TATGGTGGTGTTGGGGGGGGGACTTGTGGGGGGTACTGAGGGGGGTACTTAGGTGGGTCTTTGGGGGGGCTTTGGGGGTGGGGGTACTTAGGGTGGTACTTAGGGGGGTCTTGGGGGGGTACTTAGGCGGGTACTTAGGGGGGTACTTAGGGGAGTACTTAGGGGGGTCTTAATGGGGGGGCTTGAGGGGGGGGTACTTATGGTGGTACTTAGGGGGGTCTTGGGGGGTTACTTAGGGGGGTCTTGGGTGGGTACTTAGGGGGGTCTTGGGGGGGGACATGTGGGGGATACTTAGGGGGGTACTTGGGGGGGGGGTACTTAGGGGTGTACTTAGGGTGGTACTTAGGGGGGTACTGAGGGGGGGTACTTAGAGGGGTTCTTAGGGGGGGGTACTTAGGGGGGTACTTAGGGGGGTCTTGGGGGGGGAGTTGGGGGAGGTACTTAGGGGGGTACTTAGGTGGGTCTTTGGGGGGGTTTGGGGGGGGGGTACTTAGGGTGGTACTTAGGGGAGTCTTGGGGGGGGTACTTAGGGGGGTCTTGGGGGGGTACTTAGGGGGGTACTTAGGGGGGTCTTGGGGGGAATACTTTGGGGGATACTTAAGGGGGTCTTGGGGGGTTCTTAGGGGTGTACTTAGGGGGGTACTTAGGGGGGTCTTGGGGGGGGGACTTGGGGGAGGTACTTAGGGGGGTACTTAGGGGGTCTTGGGGGGGGGACTTGGGGGAGGTACTTAGGGGGGTACTTAGGTGGGGCTTTGGGGGGGTTTGGGGGGGGGTACTTAGGGTAGGTACTTAGGGGGGTCTTGGGGGGGGGGGGACTTGGGGTAGGTACTTGGGGGGGGTACTTAGGGGGGTCTTTGGGGGGGACTTGGGGGAGGTACTTAGGGGGGTACTTAGGTGGGTCTTTGGGGGGGTTTGGGGGGGGGGTACTTAGGGTGGTACTTAGGAGGGTCTTGGGGGGGGTACTTAGGTGGGTACTTAGGGGGTACTTAGGGGGTACTTAGGGGGTTCTTAGGCGGTTCTTGGGGGGGGTACTTAGGGGGGTACTTAGGGGGGTCTTGGGGGGGGACTTGGGGGAGGTACTTAGGGGGGTACTTAGGTGGGTCTTTGGGGGGGTTTGGGGGGGGGGGACTTAGGGTGGTACTTAGGGGGGTCTTGGGGGGGTACTTAGGGGGGTCTTGGGGGGGGTACTTAGGGGGGTACTTAGGGGGGGTACTTAGGGGGGTCTTGGGGGGAATGCTTTGGGGGGTACTTAAGGGGGTCTTGGGGGGTTCTTAGGGGTGTACTTAGAGGGGTACTTAGGGGTGTACTTAGGGGGGTCTTGTGTGGGTACTTAGGGGGGTCTTGGGGGGGGACTTGGAGGGGTACTTAGGGGGGTACGTAGGGGACCTTGGGGGGGTGGTACTTAGGGGGGTACTTAGGGGGGTCTTGGGGGGGGACTTTGTGAGGGGTACTTAGGGGGGGACTTGGGGGGGGTACTTAGGGGTGTACTTAGGGGGGGTACTTAGGGGGGTCTTGGGGGGGGACTTGTGGGGGGTACTTAGGAGGGTCTTGGGGGGGGTACTTACGGGGTTTAGGGGGGGGACTTGTAGGGAGTACTTAGGGGGGGACTTATGGGGGTCTTGGGGGGGGGGACTTGTGTTGGGTACTTAGGGGGGTACTTAGGGGGTCTTGGGGGGGGACTTGGGGGAGGTACTTAGGGGGGTACTTAGGTGGGGCTTTGGGGGGGTTTGGGGGGGGGTACTTAGGGTAGGTACTTAGGGGGGTCTTGGGGGGGGTACTTAAGTGGGTACTTAGGGGGGGTACTTAGGGGGGTCTTGGGGGGGGTACTTAGGGGGGACTTGGGGGGGCTTGGGCGGGGGGGGGGGTACTTATGGGGGTTTTTGGGGTGGGACTTGTAGGGGGTACTTATGGGGGTCTTGTGGGGGGCTTGGGGGGGTACTTAGTGGGGTCTTGGGGGGAATACTTTGGGGGGTACTTAAGGGGGTCTTTGGGGGGTTCTTAGGGGTGTACTTAGGGGGGGTACTAAGGGGTGTACTTAGGGGGTTCTTGGGGGGGTACTAAGGGGTGTCTTGGGGGGGGACTTGGGGGAGGTACTTAGGGAGGTACTTAGGGTGGTACTTAGGGGGGGTACTTAGGCGGGAACTTAGGGGGGTACTTAGGGGAGTACTTAGGGGGGTCTTAGGGGGGGGGGCTTGAGGGGGGGGTACTTATGGTGGTACTTAGGGGGGTCTTGGGGGGTTACTTAGGGGGGTCTTGGGTGGGTACTTAGGGGGGTCTTGGGGGGGGACATGTGGGGGATACTTAGGGTGGTACTTGGGGGGGGGGGTACTTAGGGGTGTACTTAGGGTGGTACTTAGAGGGGTCTTGGGGTGGTACTTAGGGGGGTACTGAGGGGGGTACTTAGAGGGGTTCTTAGGGGGGGTACTTAGGGGGGTACTTAGGGGGGTCTTGGGGGGGGACTTGGGGGAGGTACTTAGGGGGGTATTTAGGTGGGTCTTTGGGGGGGTTTGGGGGGGGGGGGGTACTTAGGGTGGTACTTAGGGGAGTCTTGGGGGGGTACTTAGGGGGGTCTTGGGGGGGGTACTTAGGGGGGTACTTAGGGGGGTCTTGGGGGGAATACTTTGGGGGATACTTAAGGGGGTCTTGGGGGGTTCTTAGGGGTGTACTTAGGGGGGTACTTAGGGGTGTACTTAGGGGGTACTTATGGGGTTCTTGGGGGGGTACTTAGGGGGGTACTTAGGGGGGTCTTGGGGGGGGACTTGGGGGAGGTACTTAGGGGGGGTACTTAGGCGGTCTTGGGGGGGGGGACTTGGGGGAGGTACTTAGGGGGGTACTTAGGTGGGGCTTTGGGGGGGTTTGGGGGGGGGGTACTTAGGGTAGGTACTTAGGAGGGTCTTGGGGGGGGGACTTGGGGTAGGTACTTGGGGGGGGTACTTAGGTGGGTCTTTGGGGGGGACTTGGGGGAGGTACTTAGGGGGGGTACTTAGGTGGGTCTTTGGGGGTGTTTGGGGGGGGGGGGGGTACTTAGGGTGGTACTTAGGAGGGTCTTGGGGGGGTACTTAGGGGGGTACTTAGGGGGTACTTAGGGGGTACTTAGGGGGTTCTTAGGCGGTTCTTGGGGGGGGTACTTAGGGGGGTACTTAGGGGGGTCTTGGGGGGGGGACTTGGGGGAGGTACTTAGGGGGGTACTTAGGTGGGTCTTTGGGGGGGTTTGGGGGGGGGGACTTAGGGTGGTACTTAGGGGGGTCTTGGGGGGGTACTTAGGGGGGTCTTGGGGGGGGTACTTAGGGAGGTACTTAGGGGGGTCTTGGGGGGAATGCTTTGGGGGGTACTTAAGGGGGTCTTGGGGGGTTCTTAGGGGTGTACTTAGGGGGGTACTTAGGGGTGTACTTAGGGGGGTCTTGTGTGGGTACTTAGGGTGGTCTTGGGGGGGGACTTGGAGGGGTACTTATGGGGGTACGTAGGGGACCTTGGGGGGGTGGTACTTAGGGGGGTACTTAAGGGGGTCTTGGTGGGGTACTTAGAGGGGTACTTAGGGGGGTCTTGGGGGGGGACTTTGTGAGGGGTACTTAGGGGGGGACTTGGGGGGGGTACTTAGGGGTGTACTTAGGGGGGGTACTTAGGGGGGTCTTGGGGGGGGACTTGTGGGGGGTACTTAGGGGGGTACTTAGGAGGGTCTTGGGGGGGGTACTTACGGGGTTTAGGGGGGGGACTTGTAGGGAGTACTTAGGGGGGGACTTATGGGGGTCTTGGGGGGGGACTTGTGTGGGGTACTTAGGGGGGTACTTAGGGGGTCTTGGGGGGGGACTTGGGGGAGGTACTTAGGGGGGTACTTAGGTGGGGCTTTGGGGGGTTTGGGGGGTTACTTAGGGTAGGTACTTAGGGGGGTCTTGGGGGGGTACTTAAGTGGGTACTTAGGAGGGTACTTAGGGGGGTCTTGGGGGGGCTTGGGCGGGGGGGGGGGGTACTTATGGGGGTTTTTGGGGTGGGACTTGTAGGGGGTACTTATGGGGGGACTTATGGGGGTCTTGTGGGGGGCTTGGGGGGGTACTTAAGGGGGGTACTTAGTGGGGTCCTGGGGGGGTACATAGGGGAGTACTTAAGGGGGTCTTGGGGGGAATACTTTGGGGGGTACTTAAGGGGGTCTTTGGGGGGTTCTTAGGGGTGTACTTAGGGGGGTACTTAGGGGGGTCTTGTGGGGAGGTACTTAAGGGGGTACTTAGGGGGGTCCTGGGGGGGACTTGGGGTAGTTACTTAGGGGGGTACTTAGGTGGGTCTTTTGGGGGGTTTGGGGGGGGGGGTACTTAAGGTGGTACTTAGGGGGGTCTTGGGGGGAATACTTTGGGGGGTACTTAAGGGGGTCTTGGGGGTTCTTAGGGGTGTACTTAGGGGGGTCTTGGGGGGAGGTACTTAGGGGGGTACTTAGGGGTGTACTTAGGGGGGTCTTGTGTGGGTACATAGGGGGGTCTTGGGGGGGGACTTGGGGGAGCTACTTAGGGGGGTACTTAGGGGGGTACTTAGGGGGATCTTGGGAGGGGACTTGGGGGGGGTGGTACTCAGGGGGGTCTTGGGGGGGGTACTTAAGTGGGTACTTAGGGGGGTACTTAGGGGGGTCTTGGGGGGGTACTTAGGGGGGTCTTGGGGGGGGCTTGGGCGGGGGGGGGGTACTTAGGGGGGTTTTTAGGGTGGGACTTGTAGGGGGTACTTATAGGGGGACTTAGGAGGGTCTTGTGGGGGGCTTGGGGGGGTACTTAAGGGGGTACTTAGTGTGGTCCTGGGGGGGTACATAGGGGGGTACTTAAGGGGGTCTTGGGGGAAATTCTTTGGGCGGTACTTAAGGGGGTCTTGGGGGGTTCTTAGGGGTGTACTTAGGGGGGGTACTTAGGGGGGTCTTGGGGGGAGGTACTTAGAGGGGTACTTAGGGGGGGTCTTAGGGGTGTCTTAGGGGGGGGTTTTGTGCGTGTACTTAGGGGGGTCTTGTGTGGGTACTTAGGGGGGTCTTGGGGGGGACTTGGGGGAGGTACTTAGGGGGGTACTTAGGGTGGTACTTAAGTGGGGACTTGGGGGGGTACTTAGGGGGGTACTTAGGGTGGTACTGAGGGGGGGTACTTAGAGGGGTACTTAGGGGGGTCTTGGGGGGGTACTTAGGGGGGTACTTAGGGGGGTACTTAGGGGGTACTTAGGGGGTTCTTAGGCGGTTCTTGGGGGGGTACTTAGGGGGGTCTTGGGGGGGGACTTGGGGGAGGTACTTAGGGGGGTACTTAGGTGGGTCTTTGGGGGGGTTTGGGGGGGGGGACTTAGGGTGGTACTTAGGGGGGTCTTGGGGGGGGTACTTAGGGGGGTCTTGGGGGGAATGCTTTGGGGGGTACTTAAGGGGGTCTTGGGGGGTTCTTAGGGGTGTACTTAGGGGGGTACTTAGGGGTGTACTTAGGGGGGTCTTGTGTGGGTACTTAGGGGGGTCTTGGGGGGGGACTTGGGGGGGGTACTTAGGGGGGTACGTAGGGGACCTTGGGGGGGTGGTACTTAGGGGGGTACTTAAGGGGGTCTTGGTGGGGTACTTAGAGGGGTACTTAGGGGGGTCTTGGGGGGGGACTTTGTGAGGGGTACTTAGGGGGGGCCTTGGGGGGGGGTACTTAGGGGTGTACTTAGGGGGGGTACTTAGGGGGGTCTTGGGGGGGGACTTGTGGGGGGTACTTAGGGGGGTACTTAGGAGGGTCTTGGGGGGGGGTACTTACGGGGTTTAGGGGGGGGACTTGTAGGGAGTACTTAGGGGGGGACTTATGGGGGTCTTGGGGGGGGACTTGTGTGGGGTACTTAGGGGGGTTCTTAGGGGGTCTTGGGGGGGGACTTGGGGGAGGTACTTAGGGGGGTACTTAGGTGGGGCTTTGGGGGGGTTTGGGGGGGGTACTTAGGGTAGGTACTTAGGGGGGTCTTGGGAGGGTACTTAGGGGGGTACTTAAGGGGGTCTTGGGGGGGAATACTTTGGGGGGTACTTAAGGGGGTCTTGGGGGGGGTACTTAGGCGGGTACTTAGGGGGGTACTTAGGGGGGTACTTAGGGTGGTACTTAGGGGGGTCTTGGGAGGGTACTTAGGGGGGTACTTAAGGGGGTCTTGGGGGGAATACTTTGGGGGGTACTTAAGGGGGTCTTGGGGGCTTCTTAGGGGTGTACTTACGGGGGTACTTAGGGGGGTCTTGGGGCAGGTACTTAGGGGGGTACTTAGGGGGGTACTTATGGGTGGTATTTAGGGGGGGTACTGAGGGGGGTACTTAGAGGGGTACTTAGGGGGGGTCTTAGGGGGGTCTTAGGGGGGGGTTTGGTGGGTGTACTTAGGGGGGACCTGGGGGGTACTTAGGGGGGACCTGGGGGGTACTTAGGGGATACTTAGAGTATTCTTGGGGGGGGTACTTAGGGGGGTTTTGGGGGGGGACTTGGGGGAGGTACTTAGGGGGTACTTAGGGTGGTACTTAAGTGGGGACTTGGGGGGGGTACTTAGGGGGGGTACTTAGGGGGATCTTGGGGGGGTACTTAGGGGGGTCTTGGGAGGGGTACTGAGGGGGGTACTTAAGGGGGTCTTAGGGGGGTACTTAGGGTGATACTTAGGGGGGTCTTGGAGGGGGACTTGGGGGGGGGGGGGTACTTAGGGGTGTACTTTGGGGGGTCTTGGGGGGGGTACTTAGGGGGATCTTGGGGGGGGGACTTGGGGGGGTGGTACTCAGGGGGGTCTTGGGGGGGTACTTAAGTGGGTACTTAGGGGGGGTACTTAGGGGGGTCTTGGGGGGGTACTTAGGGGGGTCTTGGGGAGGGCTTGGGCGGGGGGGGGGTACTTAGGGGGGTTTTTGGGGTGGGACTTGTAGGGGGTACTTATGGGGGGACTTAGGGGTTCTTGTGGGGGGCTTGGAGGGGTACTTAAGGGGGTACTTAGTGGGGTCCTGGGGGGGTACATAGGGGGGTACTTAAGGGGGTCTTGGGGGGTTCTTAGGGGTGTACTTAGGGGGGTACTTAGTGGGGTCTTGGGGGGAGGTACTTAGAGGTGTACTTAGGGGGGTACTTAGGGGTGGTACTTAGGGGGGGTACTGAGGGGGGTACTTAGAGGGGTACTTAGGGGGGTCTTAGGGGGGTCTTAGGGGGGGGGTTTGGTGGGTGTACTTAGGGGGGACCTGGGGGGTACTTAGGGGGTTCTTGGGGGGGGTACTTAGGGTGGGCTTAGGGGGGTCCTGGGGGGGGGGACTTGGGGGAGTTACTTAGGGGGGTACTTAGGTGGGTCTTTTGGGGGTTTGGGGGGGGGGGTACTTAGGGTGGTACTTAGGGGGGTCTTGGGGGGAATACTTTGTGGGGTACTTAAGAGGGTCTTGGAGGTTCTTAGTGGTGTACTTAGGGGGTCTTGGGGGAGGGTACTTAGGGGGGTACTTAGGGGTGTACTTAGGGGGGTCTTGTGTGGGTAAATTAGGGGGGTCTTGGGGGGGGACTTGGGGGAGGTACTTAGGGGGGTACTTAGGGTGGTACTTAAGTGTGGAATTGGGGGGGTACTTAGGGGGGTACTTAGGGTGGTACTTAGGGGGGTACTTAGGGGGATCTTGGGGGGGTACTTAGGGGGGTACTTAGGGGGGTCTAGGGAGGGGTACTGAGGGGGGTACTTAAGGGGGTCTTAGGGGGGTACTTAGGATAATACTTAGTAGGGTCTTGGAGGGGGACTTGGGGGGGGGGGTACTTAGGGGGGGTCTTGGGGGGGTACTTAGGGGGGTACTGAGGGGGGTACTTAGAAGGGTACTTAGGGTGGTCTTAAGGGGGGGTTTGGGGGGTGTACTTAGGGGGGGACCTTGGGGGGTACTTAGGGGGTTACTTTAGGGGGGTACTTAGTGGGTTCTTGGGGAGGTACTTATGGGGGTCTTGGGGGGGGGACTTGTGGGGGTACTTAGGGGGGTACTTAGGGGGTCTTGGGGGGTACTTAGGGGGGTACTTAGGGGGGTTTTGGGGGGGGACTTGTAGGAGGTACTTAGGGGGGGGACTTATGGGGTGTTGGGGGGGACTTGTGGGGGGTACTGAGGGGGGGTACTTAGGTGGGTCTTTGGGGGGCTTTGGGGGTGGGGGTACTTAGGGGTGGTACTTAGGGGGGTCTGGGGGGGGTACTTAGGCGGGTACTTAGGGGGGTACTTAGGGGGGTACTTAGGGGGGTCTTGGGGGGAATACTTTGGGGGGTACTTAAGGGGGTCTTGGGGGTTCTTAGGGGTGTACTTAGGGGGGGTACTAAGGGGTGTACTTAGGGGGTTCTTGGGGGGTACTAAGGGGTGTCTTGGGGGGGACTTGGGGAGGTACTTAGGGAGGTACTTAGGGTGGTACTTAGGGGGGGTACTTAGGCGGGTACTTAGGGGGGGTACTTAGGGGAGTACTTAGGGGGGTCTTAAGGGGGGGCTTGAGGGGGGGTACTTATGGTGGTACTTAGGGGGGTCTTGGGGGGTTACTTAGGGGGGTCTTGGGTGGGTACTTAGGGGGTCTGTGGGGGACATGTGGGGGATACTTAGGGGGGTACTTGGGGGGGGGGGGTACTTAGGGGTGTACTTAGGGTGGTACTTAGGGGGGTACTGAGGGGGGTACTTAGAGGGGTTCTTAGGGGGGGTACTTAGGGGGGTACTTAGGGGGGTCTTGGGGGGGGAGTTGGGGGAGGTACTTAGGGGGGTACTTAGGTGGGTCTTTGGGGGGGTTTGGGGGGGGGTACTTAGGGTGGTACTTAGGGGAGTCTTGGGGGGGTACTTAGGGGGGTCTTGGGGGGGTACTTAGGGGGGTACTTAGGGGGGTCTTGGGGGAATACTTTTGGGGGATACTTAAGGGGGTCTTGGGGGGTTCTTAGGGGTGTACTTAGGGGGGTACTTAGGGGTGTACTTAGGGGGTACTTATGGGGTTCTTGGGGGGGTACTTAGGGGGGTACTTAGGGGGGTCTTGGGGGGGGACTTGGGGGAGGTACTTAGGGGGGTACTTAGGGGGTCTTGGGGGGGGGACTTGGGGGAGGTACTTAGGGGGGTACTTAGGTGGGGCTTTGGTGGGGTTTGGGGGGGGGTACTTAGGGTAGGTACTTAGGGGGGTCTTGGGGGGGGGGACTTGGGGTAGGTACTTGGGGGGGTACTTAGGGGGGTCTTTGGGGGGGACTTGGGGGAGGTACTTAGGGGGGTACTTAGGTGGGTCTATGGGGCGGTTTGGGGGGGGGGGGGGTACTTAGGGTGGTACTTAGGAGAGTCTTGGGGGGGGTACTTAGGGGGGTACTTAGGGGGGTACTTAGGGGGTACTTAGGGGGTTCTTAGGCGGTTCTTGGGGGGGGTACTTAGGGGGGTACTTAGGGGGGTCTTGGGGGGGGACTTGGGGGAGGTACTTAGGGGGGGTACTTAGGTGGGTCTTTGGGGGGGTTTGGGGGGGGGGACTTAGGGTCGTACTTAGGGGGGTCTTGGGGGGGTACTTAGGGGGGTCTTGGAGGGTTACTTAGGGGGGTCTTGGGGGGGTACTTAGGGGGGGTACTTAGGGGGGTACTTAGGGGGGTCTTGGGGGGAATGCTTTGGGGGGTACTTAAGGGGGTCTTGGGGGGTTCTTGGGGGTGTACTTAGGGGGGGTACTTAGGGGTGTACTTAGGGGGGTCTTGTGTGGGTACTTAGGGGGGTCTTGGGGGGGGACTTGGAGGGGTACTTAGGGGAGTACGTAGGGGACCTTGGGGGGGTGGTACTTAGGGGGGGTACTTAAGGGGGTCTTGGTGGGGTACTTAGAGGGGTACTTAGGGGGGTCTTGGGGGGGGGACATTGTGAGGGGTACTTAGGGGGGGACTTGGGGGGGGTACTTAGGGGTGTACTTAGGGGGGTACTTAGGGGGGTCTTTGGGGGGGGGACTTGTTGGGGGTACTTAGGGGGGTACTTAGGATGGTCCTTGGGGGGGGGGTACTTACGGGGTTTAGGGGGGGGGACTTGTAGGGAGTACTTAGGGGGGGGACTTATGGGGGGTCTTGGGGGGGGGGACTTGTGTGGGGTACTTAGGGGGGTACTTAGGGGGTCTTGGGGGGGGGACTTAGGGGAGGTACTTAGGGGGGTACTTAGGTGGGGCTTTGGGGAGGTTTGGGGGGGGGTACTTAGGGTAGGTACTTAGGGGGGGTCTTGGGGGGGGTACTTAAGTGGGTACTTAGGGGGGTACTTAGGGGGGTCTTGGGGGGGGTACTTAGGGGAGACTTGGGGGGGCTTGGGCGGGGGGGGGTACTTATGGGGGTTTTTGGGGTGGGACTTGTAGGGGGTACTTATGGGGGGACTTATGGGGGTCTTGTGGGGGGCTTGGGGGGGTACTTAAGGGGGTACTTAGTGGGGTCTTGGGGGGAATACTTTGGGGGGTACTTAAGGGGGTCTTTGGGGGGTTCTTAGGGGTGTACTTAGTGGGGGTACTTAGGGGGGTATTGTGGGGAGGTACTTAAGGGGGTACTTAGGGGGTTCTTAGGCGGTTCTTGGGGGGGGTACTTAGGGGGGGTACTTAGGGGGGTCTTGGGGGGGGGACTTGGGGGAGGTACTTAGGGGGGGTACTTAGGTGGGTCTTTGGGGGGGTTTGGGGGGGGGGGACTTAGGGTGGGTACTTAGGGGGGTCTTGGGGGGGAATGCTTTGGGGGGGTACTTAAGGGGGGTCTTGGGGGGGTTCTTAGGGGTGTACTTAGGGGGGGTCTTGTGTGGGTACTTAGGGGGGTCTTGGGGGGGGACTTGGAGGGGGTACTTAGGGGGGTACGTAGGGGACCTTGGGGGGGGTGGTACTTAGGGGGGGTACTTAAGGGGGGTCTTGGTGGGGGTACTTAGAGGGCTACTTAGGGGGGTCTTGGGGGGGGACTTTGTGAGGGGTACTTAGGGGGGGACTTGGGGGGGGGTACTTAGGGGTGTACTTAGGGGGGTACTTAGGGGGGTCTTGGGGGGGGGACTTGTGGGGGGTACTTAGGGGGGTACTTAGGAGGGTCTTGGGGGGGGGGGTACTTACGGGGGGTACTTAGGTGGGGGCTTTGGGGGGGTTTGGGGGGGGGTACTTAGGGTAGGTACTTAGGGGGGTCTTGGGGGGGTATTTAAGTGGGGTACTTAGGGGGGTACTTAGGGGGGGTCTTGGGGGGGGTACTTAGGGGGGACTTGGGTGGGCTTGGAAGGGGGGGGGGGGTGGGTACTTATGGGGGTTTTTGGGGTGGGACTTGTAGGGGGGTACTTATGGGGGGGACTTATGGGGGTCTTGTGGGGGGCTTGGGGGGGGTACTTAAGGGGGTCTTGGGGGGATTACTTTGGGGGGTACTTAAGGGGGTCTTTGGGGGGTTCTTAGGGATGTACTTAGGGGGGTACTTAGGGGGGGTCTTGTGGGGAGGTACATAAGGGGGTACTTAGGGGGGTACTTAGGGTTGGTACTTAGGGGGGTACTGAGGGGGGGTACTTAGAGGGGTACTTAGGGGGGTCTTAGGGGGGTTTTAGGGGGGGGTTTGGTGGGTGTACTTAGGGGGGACCTGGGGGGTACTTAGGGGGGACCTGGGGGGAACTTAGGGGGTACTTAGGGGGTACTTTGGGGGTTCTTGGGGGGGTACTTAGGGGGGGCTTAGGGGGGGTCCTGGGGGGGACTTGGGGGAGTTACTTAGGGGGGGTACTTAGGTGGGTCTTTTGGGGGGTTTGGGGGGGGGGGGTACTTAGGGTGGTACTTAGGGGGGTCTTGTGGGGAATACTTTGGGGGGTACTTAAGGGGGTCTTGGGGGTTCTTAGGGGTGTACTTAGGGGGGTCTTGGGGGGAGGGTACTTAGGGGGGTACTTAGGGGTGTACTTAGGGGGGTCTTGTGTGGGTACATAGGGGGGTCTTGGGGGGGGACTTGGGGGAGCTACTTAGGGGGGTACTTAGGGTGGTACTTAAGTGGGGACTTGGGGGGGGGTACTTAGGGGGGTACTTAGGGTGGTACTTAGGGGGGGTACTTAGGGGGATCTTGGGAGGGGGACTTGGGGGGGTGGTACTCAGGGGGGTCTTTGGGGGGGTACTTAGGGGGGGTCTTGGGGGGGGGCTTGGGCGGGGGGGGGGGGTACTTAGGGGGGTTTTTGGGGTGGGGACTTGTAGGGGGGTACTTATAGGGGGACTTAGGGAGGTCTTGTGGGGGGCTTGGGGGGGTACTTAAGGGGGTACTTAGTGTGGTCCTGGGGGGGTACATAGGGGGGTACTTAAGGGGGTCTTGGGGGAAATACTTTGGGCGGTACTTAAGGGGGTCTTGGGGGGTTCTTAGGGGTGTACTTAGGGGGGGTACTTAGGGGGGGTCTTGGGGGGAGGTACTTAGAGGGGTACTTAGGGGGTTACTAAGGGGTGGTACTTAGGGGGGTACTGAGGGGGGTACTTAGAGGGGTACTTACGGGGGGTCTTAGGGGTGTCTTAGGGGGGGGTTTTGTGGGTGTACTTAGGGGGGTCTTGTGTGGGTACTTAGGGGGGTCTTGGGGGGGACTTGGGGGAGGTACTTAGGGGGGGTACTTAGGGGTGGTACTTAAGTGGGGACTTGGGGGGGGTACTTAGGGGGGTACTTAGGGTGGTACTGAGGGGGGGTACTTAGAGGGGTACTTAGGGGGGTCTTAGGGGGGGGGGGGTTTTGGTGGGTGTACTTAGGGGGGACCTGGGTGGTACTTAGGGGGTTCTTGGGGGGGTACTTAGGGTGGGCTTAGGAGGGTTTCTGGGGGGCGGACTTGGTGGAGTTACTTAGGGGGTTACTTAGGTGGGTCTTTTGGGGGGTTTGAGGGGGGGGTTACTTAGGGTAGTACTTATGGGGGTCTTGGGGGGAATACTTTGGGGGGTACTTAAGGGGGTCTTGGGGGTTCTTAGGGGTGTACTTAGGGGGGTCTTGGGGGGGAGGTACTTAGGGGGGTACTTAGGGGTGTACTTAGGGGGGTCTTGTGTGGGTACTTAGGGGGGTCTTGGGGGGGGACTTGGGGGAGGTACTTAGGGGGGTACTTAGGGTGGTACTTAAGTGGGGACTTGGGGGGGGTACTTAGGGGGGTACTTAGGGTGGTACTTAGGGGGGTACTTAGGGGGATCTTGGGGGGGTACTTAAGGGGGTCTTGGGAGGGGGTACTGAGGGGGGTACTTAAGGGGGTCTTAGGGGGGTACTTAGGGTAATATTTAGGGGGGTCTTGGAGGGGGACTTGTGGGTGGGGGGTACTTAGGGTGGTACTTGGTGGGTCTTGGGGGGGGTACTTAGGGGGATCTTGGGGGGGGACTTGGGGGGGTGGTACTCAGGGGGGTCTTGGGGGGGTACTTAAGTGGGTACTTAGGGGGGTACTTAGGAGGGTCTTGGGGGGGTACTTAGGGGGGTCTTGGGGGGGTACTTAGGGGGGTCTTGGGGGGGGCTTGGGCGGGGGGGGGTACTTAGGGGGGTTTTTGGGGTGGGGACTTGTAGGGGGTACTTATGGGGGGACTTAGGGTGGTCTTGTGGGGGGCTTGGGGGGGTACTTAAGGGGGGTACTTAGTGGGGTCCCGGGGGGGTACATAGGGGGGTACTTAAGGGGGGTCTTGGGGGGAATACTTTGGGGGTTACTTAAGGGGGTCTTGGGGGGTTCTTAGGGGTGTACTTAGGGGGGTACTTAGGGGGGTCTTGGGGGGAGGTACTTAGGGGGGTACTTAGGGTTGGTACATAGGGGGGTACTGAGGGGGGTACTTAGAGGGGTACTTAGGGGGGTCTGAGGGGGGGTCTTAGGGGGGGATTTGGTGGGTGTACTTAGGGGGGTACTTAGGGGGTTCTTGGGGGGGTACTTAGGGGGGGCTTAGGGGGGTCCTGGGGGGACTTGGGGGAGTTACTTAGGGGGGTACTTAGGAGGGTCTTTAGGGGGTTTTGGGGGGGGGGGGGGTACTTAGGGTGGTACTTAGGGGGGTCTTGGGGGGAATACTTTGGGGGGTACTTAAGGGGGTTTTGGGGGTTCTTAGGGGTGTACTTAGAGGGGTCTTGGGGGGAGGTACTTAGGGGGGTACTTAGGGGTTGTACTTAGGGGGGTCTTGTGTGGGTACTTAGGGGGTGTTGGGGGGGGACTTGGGGGAGCTACTTAGGGGGGTACTTAGGGTGGTACTTACGTGGGGACTTGGGGGGGTACTTAGGGGGGTACTTAGGGTGGTACTTAGGGGGGTACTTAGGGGGATCTTGGGAGGGGACTTGGGGGGGTGGTACTCAGGGGGGTCTTGGGGGGGTACTTAAGTGGGTACTTAGTGGGGTACTTAGGGGGGTCTTGGGGGGGTACTTAGGGGGGTCTTGGGGGGGGCTTGGGCGGGGGGGGGGGGGGTACTTAGGGGGGTTTTTGGGGTGGGACTTGTAGGGGGTACTTATAGGGGGGACTTAGGGGGGTCTTGTGGGGGGCTTGGGGGGGGTACTTAAGGGGGTACTTAGTGTGGTCCTGGGGGGGTACATAGGGGGGTACTTAAGGGGGTCTTGGGGGAAATACTTTGGGCGGTACTTAAGGGGGTCTTGGGGGGTTCTTAGGGGTGTACTTAGGGGGGTACTTAGGGGGGTCTTGGGGGGAGGTACTTAGAGGGGTACTTAGGGGGTTACTTAGGGGTGGTACTTAGGGGGGTACTGAGGGGGGGTACTTAGAGGGGTACTTACGGGGGGTCTTAGGGGTGTCTTAGGGGGGGGTTTTGTGAGTGTACTTAGGGGGGTCTTGTGTGGGTACTTAGGGGGGTCTTGGGGGGGACTTGGGGGAGGTACTTAGGGGGGTACTTAGGGTGGTACTTAAGTGGGGACTTGGGGGGGTACTTAGGGGGGGGTACTTAGGGTGGTACTGAGGAGGGTACTTAGAGGGGTACTTAGGGGGGTCTTAGGGGGGTCTTAGGGGGGGGGGGGTTTGGTGGGTGTACTTAGGGGGGACCTGGGTGGTACTTAGGGGGTTCTTGGGGGGGTACTTAGGGTGGGCTTAGGAAGGGTTCTGGGGGGCGGACTTGGTGGAGTTACTTAGGGGGTTACTTAGGTGGGTCTTTTTGGGGGGTTTGAGGGGGGGGTACTTAGGGTGGTACTTATGGGGGTCTTGGGGGGAATACTTTGGGGGGTACTTAAGGGGGTCTTGGGGTTCTTAGGGGTGTACTTAGGGGGGTCTTGGGGGGGAGGTACTTAGGGGGGTACTTAGGGGTGTACTTAGGGGGGTCTTGTGTGGGTACTTAGGGGGGTCTTGGGGGGGGACTTGGGGGAGGTACTTAGGGGGGTACTTAGGGTGGTACTTAAGTGGGGACTTGGGGTGGTACTTAGGGGGGTACTTAGGGGGATCTTGGGGGGGTACTTAAGGGGGTCTTGGGAGGGGTACTGAGGGGGGTACTTAAGGGGGTCTTAGG
Organism: Prorops nasuta; assembly: GCF_024137725.1. Classification (NCBI taxonomy): domain Eukaryota; kingdom Metazoa; phylum Arthropoda; class Insecta; order Hymenoptera; family Bethylidae; genus Prorops; species Prorops nasuta. Next base: position 5,876 of record NW_027117211.1, on the reverse strand, counting down.
GGGGTACTTAGGGTAATATTTAGGGGGGTCTTGGAGGGGGACTTGGGGGGGGGGGGGGGTACTTAGGGTGGTACTTTGGTGGGTCTTGGGGGGGTACTTAGGGGGATCTTGGGGGGGGACTTGGGGGGGTGGTACTCAGGGGGTCTTGGGGGGGTACTTAAGTGGGTACTTAGGGGGGGTACTTAGGGGGGTCTTGGGGGGGTACTTAGGGGGTTCTTGGGGGGGTACTTAGGGGGGGCTTAGGGGGGTCCTGGGGGGACTTGGGGGAGTTACTTAGGGGGGTACTTAGGAGGGTCTTTAGGGGTTTTGGGGGGGGGGGGGTACTTAGGGTGGTACTTAGGGGGGTCTTGGGGGGAATACTTTGGGGGGTACTTAAGGGGGTCTTGGGGGTTCTTAGGGGTTGTACTTAGGGGGGTCTTGGGGGGAGGTACTTAGGGAGGTACTTAGGGGTGTACTTAGGGGGGTCTTGTGTGGGTACTTAGGGGGTGTTGGGGGGGGACTTGGTGGAGGTACTTAGGGGGGTACTTAGGGTGGTACTTAGGTGGGGACTTGGGGGGTGGTACTTAGGGGGGTACTTAGGGTGGTACTGAGGGGGGTACTTAGTGGGGTACTTAGGGGGGTCTTAGGGGGGTCTTAGGGGGGGGGGGGTTTGGTGGGTGTACTTAGGGGGACCTGGGTGGTACTTAGGGGGTTCTTGGGGGGGTACTTAGGGTGGGCTTAGGAGGGTTCTGGGGGGCGGACTTGGTGGAGTTACTTAGGGGGTTACTTAGGTGGGTCTTTTGGGGGGTTTGAGGGGGGGGGTACTTAGGGTGGGTACTTATGGGGGTCTTGGGGGGGAGGTACTTAGGGGGGTACTTAGGGGTGTACTTAGGGGGGTCTTGTGTGGGTACTTAGGGGGGTCTTGGGGGGGGACTTGGGGGAGGTACTTAGGGGGGTACTTAGGGTGGTACTTAAGTGGGGACTTGGGGGGGTACTTAGGGGGGTACTTAGGGTGGTACTTAGGGGGGTACTTAGGGGGATCTTGGGGGGGTACTTAAGGGGGTCTTGGGAGGGGTACTGAGGGGGGTACTTAAGGGGGTCTTAGGGGGGTACTTAGGGAAATATTTAGGGGGGTCTTGGAGGGGGACTTGGGGGGGGGGTACTTAGGGTGGTACTTTGGTGGGTCTTGGGGGGGTACTTAGGGGGATCTTGGGGGGGGACTTGGGGGGGGTGGTACTCAGGGGGGTCTTGGGGGGGGTACTTAAGTGGGTACTTAGGGGGGTACTTAGGAGGGTCTTGGGGGGGGTACTTAAGGGGGTACTTAGTGTGGTCCTGGGGGGGTACATAGGGGTGGTACTTAAGGGGGTCTTGGGGGAAATACTTTGGGCGGTACTTAAGGGGGTCTTGGGGGGTTCTTAGGGGTGTACTTAGGGGGGGTACTTAGGGGGGTCTTGGGGGGAGGTACTTAGAGGGGTACTTAGGGGGTTACTAAGGGGTGGTACTTAGGGGGGTACTGAGGGGGGGTACTTAGAGGGGTACTTACGGGGGGTCTTAGGGGTGTCTTAGGGGGGGGTTTTGTGGGTGTACTTAGGGGGGTCTTGTGTGGGTACTTAAGGGGGTCTTGGGGGGGACTTGGGGGAGGTACTTAGGGGGGTACTTAGGGTGGTACTTAAGTGGGGACTTGGGGGGGTACTTAGGGGGGGTACTTAGGGTGGTACTGAGGGGGGTACTTAGAGGGGTACTTAGGGGGGTCTTAGGGGGGGGGGGTTTGGTGGGTGTACTTAGGGGGGACCTGGGTGGTACTTAGGGGGTTCTTGGGGGGGAACTTAGGGTGGGCTTAGGAGGGTTCTGGGGGGCGGACTTGGTGGAGTTACTTAGGGGGTTACTTAGGTGGGTCTTTTGGGGGGTTTGAGGGGGGGGTACTTAGGGTGGTACTTATGGGGGTCTTGGGGGGAATACTTTGGGGGGTACTTAAGGGGGTCTTGGGGGTTCTTAGGGGGTGTACTTAGGGGGGTCTTGGGGGGGAGGTACTTAGGGGGGGTACTTAGGGGTGTACTTAGGGGGGTCTTGTGTGGGTACTTAGGGGGGTCTTGGGGGGGGACTTGGGGGAGGTACTTAGGGGGGTACTTAGGGTGGTACTTAAGTGGGGACTTGGGGGGGTACTTAGGGGGGTACTTAGGGTGGTACTTAGGGGGGTACTTAGGGGATCTTGGGGGGGTACTTAAGGGGGTCTTGGGAGGGGTACTGAGGGGGGTACTTAAGGGGGTCTTAGGGGGGTACTTAGGGTAATATTTAGGGGGGTCTTGGAGGGGGACTTGGGGGTGGGGGGTACTTAGGGTGGTACTTTGGTGGGTCTTGGGGGGGTACTTAGGGGGATCATGGGGGGGGACTTGGGGGGGTGGTACTCAGGGGGGTCTTGGGGGGGTACTTAAGTGGGTACTTAGGGGGGTACTTAGGAGGGTCTTGGGGGGGGGTACTTAGGGGGGTCTTGGGGGGGTACTTAGGGGGGTCTTGGGGGGGGCTTGGGCGGGGGGGGTACTTAGGGGGGTTTTTGGGGTGGGACTTGTAGGGGGTACTTATGGGGGGACTTAGGGTGGTCTTGTGGGGGGCTTGGGGGGTACTTAAGGGGGGTACTTAGTGGGGTCCTGGGGGGGTACATAGGGGGGTACTTAAGGGGGTCTTGGGGGGAATACTTTGGGGGTTACTTAAGGGGGTCTTGGGGGGTTCTAGGGGTGTACTTAGGGGGGTACTTAGGGGGGTCTTGGGGGGAGGTACTTAGGGGGGTACTTAGGGTTGGTACTTAGGGGGGTTACTGAGGGGGGTACTTAGAGGGGTACTTAGGGGGGTCTGAGGGGGGTCTTAGGGGGGGATTTGGTGGGTGTACTTAGGGGGTACTTAGGGGGTTCTTGGGGGGGTACTTAGGGGTGGCTTAGGGGGGTCCTGGGGGGGACTTGGGGGAGTTACTTAGGGGGGTACTTAGGAGGGTCTTTAGGGGGTTTTGGGGGGGGGTACTTAGGGTGGTACTTAGGGGGGTCTTGGGGGGAATACTTTGGGGGGTACTTAAGGGGGTTTTGGGGGTTCTTAGGGGTGTACTTAGAGGGGTCTTGGGGGGAGGTACTTAGGGGGGTACTTAGGGGTGTACTTAGGGGGGTCTTGTGTGGGTACTTAGGGGGTGTTGGGGGGGGACTTGGGGGAGCTACTTAGGGGGGTACTTAGGGTGATACTTACGTGGGGACTTGGGGGTGGGTACTTAGGGGGGTACTTAGGGTGGTACTTAGGGGGGTACTTAGGGGGATCTTGGGAGGGGACTTGGGGGGGTGGTACTCAGGGGGGTCTTGGGGGGGTACTTAAGTGGGTACTTAGTGGGGTACTTAGGGGGGTCTTGGGGGGGGTACTTAGGGGGGTCTTGGGGGGGGCTTGGGCGGGGGGGGGGGTACTTAGGGGGGTTTTTGGGGTGGGACTTGTAGGGGGTACTTATAGGGGGACTTAGGGGGGTCTTGTGGGGGGCTTGGGGGGGTACTTAAGGGGGTACTTAGTGTGGTCCTGGGGGGGTACATAGGAGGGTACTTAAGGGGGGTCTTGGGGGAAATACTTTTGGCGGTACTTAAGGGGGTCTTGGGGGGTTCTTAGGGGTGTACTTAGGGGGGTACTTAGGGGGGTCTTGGGGGGAGGTACTTAGAGGGGTACTTAGGGGGTTACTTAGGGGTGGTACTTAGGGGGGTACTGAGGGGGGGTACTTAGAGGGGTACTTACGGGGGGTCTTAGGGGTGTCTTAGGGGGGGGTTTTGTGAGTGTACTTAGGGGGGTCTTGTGTGGGTACTTAGGGGGGTCTTGGGGGGGACTTGGGGGAGGTACTTAGGGGGGTACTTAGGGTGGTACTTAAGTGGGTCTTGGGGGAAATACTTTGGGCGGTACTTAAGGGGGTCTTGGGGGGTTCTTAGGGGTGTACTTAGGGGGGTACTTAGGGGGGTCTTGGGGGGAGGTACTTAGAGGGGTACTTAGGGGGTTACTAAGGGGTGGTACTTAGGGGGGTACTGAGGGGGGTACTTAGAGGGGTACTTACGGGGGGTCTTAGGGGTGTCTTAGGGGGGGTTTTGTGGGTGTACTTAGGGGGGTCTTGTGTGGGTACTTAAGGGGGTCTTGGGGGGGACTTGGGGGAGGTACTTAGGGGGGGTACTTAGGGTGGTACTTAAGTGGGGACTTGGGGGGGTACTTAGGGGGGTACTTAGGGTTGGTACTGAGGGGGGTACTTAGAGGGGTACTTAGGGGGGTCTTAGGGGGGGGGGGTTTGGTGGGTGTACTTAGGGGGGACCTGGGTGGTACTTAGGGGGGTTCTTGGGGGGGAACTTAGGGTGGGCTTAGGAGGGTTCTGGGGGGCGGACTTGGTGGAGTTACTTAGGGGGTTACTTAGGTGGGTCTTTTGGGGGGTTTGAGGGGGGGGTACTTAGGGTGGTACTTATGGGGGTCTTGGGGGGAATACTTTGGGGGGTACTTAAGGGGGTCTTGGGGGTTCTTAGGGGTTGTACTTAGGGGGTCTTGGGGGGGAGGTACTTAGGGGGGTACTTAGGGGTGTACTTAGGGGGGTCTTGTGTGGGTACTTAGGGGGGTCTTGGGGGGGGACTTGGGGGAGGTACTTAGGGGGGGGTACTTAGGGTGGTACTTAAGTGGGGACTTGGGGGGGGTACTTAGGGGGGTACTTAGGGTGGTACTTAGGGGGGGTACTTAGGGGGATCTTGGGGGGGGGTACTTAAGGGGGTCTTGGGAGGGGTACTGAGGGGGGTACTTAAGGGGGTCTTAGGGGGGTACTTAGGGTAATATTTAGGGGGGTCTTGGAGGGGGACTTGGGGGTGGGGGGTACTTAGGGTGGTACTTTGGTGGGTCTTGGGGGGGTACTTAGGGGGATCATGGGGGGGGACTTGGGGGGGTGGTTACTCAGGGGGGTCTTGGGGGGGTACTTAAGTGGGTACTTAGGGGGGTACTTAGGAGGGTCTTGGGGGGGGTACTTAGGGGGGGTCTTGGGGGGGTACTTAGGGGGGTCTTGGGGGGGGCTTGGGCGGGGGGGGGTACTTAGGGGGGTTTTTGGGGTGGGACTTGTAGGGGGTACTTATGGGGGGACTTAGGGTGGTCTTGTGGGGGGCTTGGGGGGGTACTTAAGGGGGTACTTAGTGGGGTCCTGGGGGGGTACATAGGGGGGTACTTAAGGGGGTCTTGGGGGGAATACTTTGGGGGTTACTTAAGGGGGTCTTGGGGGGGTTCTTAGGGGTGTACTTAGGGGTGGTACTTAGGGGGGTCTTGGGGGGAGGTACTTAGGGGGTACTTAGGGTTGGTACTTAGGGGGGTACTGAGGGGGGTACTTAGAGGGGTACTTAGGGGGGTCTGAGGGGGGTCTTAGGGGGGGATTTGGTGGGTGTACTTAGGGGGTACTTAGGGGGTTCTTGGGGGGGTACTTAGGGGTGGCTTAGGGGGGTCCTGGGGGGGACTTGGGGGAGTTACTTAGGGGGGGTACTTAGGAGGGTCTTTAGGGGGTTTTGGGGGGGGGTACTTAGGGTGGTACTTAGGGGGGTCTTGGGGGGAATACTTTGGGGGGTACTTAAGGGGGTTTTGGGGGTTCTTAGGGGTGTACTTAGAGGGGTCTTGGGGGGAGGTACTTAGGGGGGTACTTAGGGGTGTACTTAGGGGGGTCTTGTGTGGGTACTTAGGGGGTGTTGGGGGGGGACTTGGGGGAGCTACTTAGGGGGGTACTTAGGGTGATACTTACGTGGGGGACTTGGGGGGTACTTAGGGGGGTACTTAGGGTGGTACTTAGCGGGGGGTACTTAGGGGGATCTTGGGAGGGGACTTGGGGGGGTGGTACTCAGGGGGGGTCTTGGGGGGGTACTTAAGTGGGTACTTAGTGG
>NW_027117210.1:0-25911 GCF_024137725.1 Prorops nasuta | reverse complement strand
TTAGGGGGTCTTGGTGGGGGGGCTTGGGGGGGGGGGTACTTAGGGGGGTACTTGGGGGGGTACTTAGGGGGGTTTTGGGGGGGGCTTAGTGGGGAGTATTTAGGGGGGTCTTGGGGGGGGGGTACTGGGGGAGGGGGTACTTAGGGGGGTCTTGTGGGGGTTACTTGGGGGGAGGGGGGGTACTTAGGGGGTCTTGGGGGGGTACGTAGGGGGGGAATTAGGGGGTCTTGGTGGGGGGGCTTGGGGGGGGTACTTAGGGGGGTATTGGGGGGGGTACTTAGGGGGGTACTTAGGGGGGGGGTACTTAGGGCGGTTCTTAGGGCGTCTTGGGGGGGGGGGGGTACTTAGGGGGGGTACTTAGGGGGGTCTAGGGGGGGTACTTAGGGGGGTACGTAGGGGGGTCTTGGGGGGGTACTTAGGGGGGGTACTTAGTGGGGTCTTGGGGGGTTCTTAGGGGCGTCTTGGGTGGGTTGTATTTAGGGGGGTACTTAGGGGGTCTTGAGGGGTACTTAGGGGTGTACTGCGGGGTTCTTTGTGGGGTACTTAGGGGGGTACTTAGGGGGGTCTTGGGGGGGTGTACTTAGGGTGGTACTTCGCGGGGTTTTGGGGGGGTACTTAGGGGTTAATTAGGGGGGGTACTTAGGGGTGTCTTGGGGGGTGGTTGGGGGGGTTACTTAAGGGGGTACTTAGGGGATCTTGTGGGGGTACTTAGGGTGGTACTTAGGGGGGTCTGGGGGGGACTTGGGTGGGGTACTTAGGGGGGTACTTTGGGGGGTTCTTGGGGGGGTACTTAGGAGGGTACTTTAGGGGGGTACTTAGGGGGGTCTTGGGGGGGTTCTTAGGGGGGTACTTAGGGGGGTCTTGGGGGGGTACTTAGGTTGGTACGTAGGGGGGCTTGGGGGGGGGTACTTATGGGGGTACTTAGGGGGTCTTGGGGGGGTACATAGGGGGGTCTTTGAGGGGGGGAACTTATAGGGGTACTTAGTGGGGTCTTGGGGTGGGACTTGGAAGGGGGGTACTTAGGGGGGTACTTAGGAGGGTCTTGGGGAGGTCCTGGGGGGGGGTACTTAGGGGGGGTCTTGGGGGGGGCTTGGGGGGGCAGCTTGGGGGGGGGGGGGGCTTTGGGCGGTGGGGGTACTTAGGGGGATCTTGGGTGGTTATTTAGGGGGGTTCTTAGTGGGGTCTTGGGGGGGGTACTTGTGGGGGTCCATGGGGGTTCTTGGGGTGGGGGGCTTAGGGGGGGTACTTAGGAGGGTCTTGGGCGGGTACTTAGGGGGGTCTTGGGGTGGCACTTAGGGGGGTATTTAGGGGGGGTCTTGGGGCTGTACCTAGGGGGGTCTTGGGGGGGGCTTGGGGGGGGGGGGCTTGGGGGGGGAGGGTTTGGGGGGGGGCTTTGGGGGGTGGGGTACTTAGGGGGATCTTGGGGGGTACTTAGGGGGGTACTGAGGGGGTCTTGGGGGGGGGTACTTAGGGGGATTTTGGGGGGGTACGTAGGGGGGGAATTAGGGGGTCTTAGTGGGGGGGCTTGGGGGGGGGGGGTACTTAGGGTGTTGCTTAGGGGGGTCTTGGGGGGGTACTTAAGGGGGTACTTAGAGGGCTACTTAGGGGGTCTTGGGGGGGTACTTAGTGGACTACTTAGGGGATCTTGGTCGGGGGGGGGGTACTTAGAGGGGTACTAAGGGGGGGTACTTAGGGGGGTACTTAAGGAGGTCTTGGGGGGGGTACTTAGGGGGGGTACTTAGGGGGGTCTTGGGGTGGGGGACTCGGGGAGGGGGGTACTTAGGGGGTCTTGGGTGGGTTACTTGGGGGGGGGGTACTTAGGGGGTCATGGGGGGGTACGTAGGGGGGGGAATTAGTGGGTCATGGTGGGGGGGCTTGGGGGGGGGTAATTAGGGGGGGTACTTAGAGGGGTACTAAGGGGGGGTACTTGGGGGGGTACTTAGGGGGGTCTTGGGGGGGGCTTAATGGGGAGTATTTAGGGGGGTCTTGGGAGGGGGGGACTGGGGGGAGGGGGTACTTAGGGTGGTCTTGTGGGGGTTACTTGGGGGGAGGGGGGTACTTAGGGGGTCTTGGGGGGGTACGTAGGGGGGGAATTAGGGGGTCTTGGTGGGGGGGCTTGGGGGGGGTACTTAGGGGGGTACTTAGAGGGGTACTTAGGGGGGTGTACTTAGGGCGGTTCTTAGGGGGTCTTGGGGGGGGGTACTTAGGGGGGTGTACTTAGGGCGGTTCTTAGGGGGTCTTGGGGGGGGGTACTTAGGGGGGTACTTCGGAGGGTCTTGGGGGTGTACTTAGGGGTTAGTAAGGGGGGTACTTAGGTGGGTCTTGGGGGGCGGTTGGGGGGGGGGGGGTACTTAGGGGGGTACTTAGGGGGGTCTAGGGGGGGTACTTAGGGGGGTACGTAGGGGGGTCTTGGGGGGGTACTTAGGGGGGCACTTAGTGGGGTCTTGGGGGGTTCTTAGGAGGGTCTTGGGGGGTGGTATTTAGGGGGGGTACTTAGAAGGGTACTTAGGGGGTCTTGGGGGGGTACTTTGAGGGCTACTTAGGGGGGTACTTAAGGGGGTACTTCGTGGGTCTTGGGGGGGTACTTAGGGGGGTTCTTAGGGGGGTCTTGGAAGGGGTACTAAGGGGGGTACTTATGGGGGTACTTAGTGGGGTCTTAGGGGGGGACTTGGGGGGGGGTGTACTTAGGGGGGTACTTTGGGGGGTTCCTGGGGTGGTACTTAGGAGGGTACTTTAGGGGGGTACTGAGGGGGGTACTTAGGAGGGTCTTGGGGGGGTACTTAGGGGGGGTACTTAGGGGGTCTTGGGGGGGGGGGGTACTTAGGGGGGTATTTAGGGGGGGTACTTAGGGCGGTACTTAGGGGGTCTTGGGGTGGGTACTTAGGGGGGTACTTAGGGTGGTCTTGGGCGTGGGGGGTACTTAGGGGGGTCTTGGGTGGGGGGGGGTACTTAGGGGGGTACTTTGGGTGGTTCTTGGGGGGGTAATTAGGGGGGTACTTAGTGGGGTCTTGGGGGGTTCTTAGGGGGGTCTTGGGTGGGTGGTATTTAGTGGGGTACTTAGGGGGTCTTGGGGGGGGGGGTACTTAGGGGGGTACTACGGGGTTCTTTGTGGGGTACTTAGGGTGGTACTTAGGGGGGTCTTGGGGGGGGTGTACTTAGGGTGGTACTTCGCGGGTTCTTGGGGGGGTACTTAGGGGTTTATTAGGGGGGTACATAGGGGTGTCTTGGGGGGTGGTTGGGGGGGTTACTTAAGGGGGTACTTAGGGGATCTTGTGGGGGTGCTTAGGGGGGTACTTAGGGGGGTCTGGGGGGGGGACTTAGGGGGGGTACGTAGGGGGGTCTTGGGGGGGTACTTAGGGGGGTATTTAGTGTGGTCTTGTGGGGTTCTTAGGGTGGTCTTGGGTGGGTGGTATTTGGTGGGGTACTTAGGGGGTCTTGGGGGGGTACTTAGGGGGGGTACTACGGGGTTCTTTGTGGGGTACTTAGGGGTGGTACTTAGGGGGGTCTTGGGGGGTGTACTTAGGGTGTTACTTCGCGGGTTCTTGGGGGGGTACTTAGGGGTTAATTAGGGGGGGTACTTAGGGGTGTCTTGGGGGGTGGTTGGGGGGGTTACTTAAGGGGGTACTTAGGGGATCTTGAGGGGGTACTTAGGGGGGTACTTAGGGGGATCTGGGGTGGGATTTGGGTGGGGGTACTTAGGGGGGTACTTTGGGGGGTTCTTGGGGGGGGTACTTAGGAGGGTACTTTAGGGGGGTACTTAGGGGGGTCTTGGGGGGGTACTTAGGGGGGGTACTTAGGGTGGTCTTGGGCGGGGGGGGGTACTTAGGGGGGTCTTGGGTGGGTACTTAGGGGGGTACTTAAGGGGGTCTTGGGCGGGGACTTTGGGGGGGTACTTAGGGTGGTCTTGGGGGGGGTGTACTTAGGGGGGTCTTGGGTGGGTACTTAGGGAGGTACTTAGGGGTGTCTTGGGGGGGTACTTAGGGGTTACTTAGGGGGGGTACTTAGGGGTGTCTTGGGGGGTGGTTGGGGGGGTTACTTAAGGGGGTACTTAGGGTGGTACTTAGGGGATATTGTAGGGGTACTTAAGGGGGTCAGGGGGGGGACTTGGGTGGGGTACTTAGGAGGGTACTTTAGGGGGTTCTTGGGTGGGTTACTTCGGGGGGGGGGTACTTAGGGGGTCTTGGGGGGGGGCTTGGGGGGGGGCTTGGGGGGGGGCTTGGGGGGGGGGGTTCTTAGGGGGGTACTTGGGGGGGGTACTTAGGGGGGTTTTGGGGGGCTTAGTGGGGAGTATTTAGGGGGTTCTTGGGGGAGGGGGTACTTAGGGGGGTCTTGTGGGGGTTACTTGGGGGGAGGGGGGTACTTAGGGGGTCTTGGGGGGTGAGGCTTTGGGGGGGGGCTTTGGGGGGTGGGGTACTTAGGGGGATCTTGGGGGGTTATTTAGGGGGGTTCTTAGTGGGGTCTTGGGGGGTTCTTAGGGGGGTCTTGGGGTGGGTGGCTTAGGGGGGTCTTGGGGGGTACTTAGGGGGGTCTTGGGGGGGGGCTTGGGGGGCTACTTAGGGGAGGGTACTAAAGGGGGTACTTAGGGTGGTACTTCGGGGGGTCTTGGGAAGGTACTTAGGGGGGTACTTAGGGGGATACTTATGGCGGTACTTAGGGGGTCTTGGGGGGGGGGGGTACTAAGGGTGGTACTTAGGGGGGTACTTAGGGTGGTACTTAGGGGGTCTTGGGGGGGGGGGGTACTTAGGGGGCCTTGGGGGGGTACTTAGGGGGGTACTAAGGGGGGTACTTAAGGGGGTACTTTGGGGTCTTGGGGGGACTTAGGGTGGTACTTAGGGCGGTCTGGGGGGGGGACTTGGGGGGGGGGTGTACTTAGGGTGGTACTTCGGGGGGTCTTGGGGGGGTACTTAGGGGTGTCTTGGGGTGTTCTTAGGGGGGTCTTGGGGGGTGGTATTTAGGGGGGTACTTAGAAGGGTACTTAGGGGGTCTTGGGGGGGTACTTTGAGGGGTACTTAGGGGGTTACTTAAGGGGGGTACTTAGGGTGGTACTTAGGGGGGTCTGGGGGGGGGTACTTGGGTGGGGTACTTAGGGCGGTACTTTAGGGGGTTCTTGGGGGGGTACTTAGGAGGGTACTTTAGAGGGGTACTTAGGGGGTCTTGGGGGGATACTTAGGGGGGTACTTAGGGGGGTCTTGGGTGGGTATTTAGGGGGGTACTTAAGAGGGTCTTGTGGGGGGACTTTGGGGGTGTACTTAGGGGGGTACTTTGGGGGGTCTTGGGGGGGTACTTAGGGTGGTCTTGGGGAGGTACTTAGGTGGGTCTTGGGGAGGTACTTAGTGGGGTACTTAGGGGTGTCTTGGGGGGTGGTTAGGGGGGTTACTTAAGGGGGTACTTAGGGGGGTACTTAGGGGATCTTGTGGGGGTACTTAGGGGGGTCTGGGGGGGACTTGGGTGGGGTACTTAGGGGGGTACTTTGGTGGGTTCTTGGGGGGGGTACTTAGAAGGGTACTTTAGGGGGGTACTTAGGGAGGTCTTGGGGGGGGGTACTTAGGGGGGACTTAGGGTGGTCTTTGGGGGGGGGGGGGGGGGGTACTTAGGGGGGTCTTGGGTGGGTACTTAGGGGGGTACTTAGGGGGGTCTTGGGGGGGTACTTAGGTTGGTACGTAGGGGGGCTTGGGGGGGTACTTAGGGTGGTACTTAGGGGGTCTTGGGGGAGTACATAGGGGGGTCTTGGAGGGGGGGAACTTATGGGGGTACTTAGGGGGGTCTTGGGGTTGGACTTGGGGGGGGAGTACTTAGGCGGGTACTAATGGTGGTACTTAGGGGGTCTTGGGGGACGCTTTGGGGGGGGGGGGTACTTAGTGGGGTACTTAGGGGGGTCTTGGGGTGGTACTTAGGGGGGTACTTAGGGGGGTCTTGGGGAGGTACTTAGGTTGGTACGTAGGGGGGCTTGGGGGGTACTTAGGGGGGGTACTTAGGGGGTCTTGGAGGGGTACATAGGGGGGTCTTTGAGGGGGGGAACTTATGGGGGTACTTAGTGGGGTCTTGGGGTGGGACTTGGGGGGGGATACTTAGGGGGGGTACTTAGGAGGGTCTTGGGGAGGTCCTGGGGGGGTACTTAGGGGGGTACTTAGGGGGGACTTGGGTGTGGTACTTAGGGGTGTACTTAGAGGGGTACTTAGGGGGGGTACTTAGGGCGGTACTTAGGGTGGTACTTAGGGGGTCTTGGGGGGTCTTGGGGGGTACTTAAGGGGGTCTTGGGGGGGACTTGGGGAGGGGTACTTAGGGTGGTACTTCGTGGGGTCTTGGGGGGGGTACTTAAGGGGGTCTTGGGGGGGTACTTAAGGGGGTCTTGGGGGGGTACTGATGGGGGTCTTGGGGGGTGGTTGGGGGGGGGGGGGACTTAGGGGGTCTTGGGGGAGTACATAGGGGGGTCTTGGAGGGGGGGAACATATGGGGGTACTTAGGGGGGTCTTGGGGTGGGACTTGGGGGGGAGTACTTAGGCGGGTACTAATGGTGGTACTTAGGGGGTCTTGGGGGATGCTTTGGGGGGGGGGTACTTAGGGGGTTACGTAGGGGGGTCTTGGGAGGGGTACTCAGGGGGGGACTTAGTGGGGTCTTGGGGGGGTACTAGGGAGGTACTTTGTGGGTCTTTTGGGGGGTACTTAGGGGGGGTACTTCGGGGGGTCTTGGGAAGGTACTTAGGGGGGTACTTAGGGGGTTACTTATGGCGGTACTTAGGGGGTCTTGGGGGGGGGGGGGTACTAAGGGTGGTACTTAGGGGGGTACTTAGGGTGGTACTTAGGGGGTCTTGGGGGGGGGGTACTTAGGGGGCCTTGGGGGGATACTTAGGGGGGGTACTTAGGGGGGTCTTGGGTGGGTACTTAGGGGGGTACTTAAGAGGGTCTTGGGGGGGTCTTTGGGGGGGTACTTAGGGGGGTACTTTGGGGGGTCTTGGGGGGGTACTTAGGGTGGTCTTGGGGAGGTACTTAGGTGGGTCTTGGGGGGGTACTTAGTGGGGTACTTAGGGGGGTCTTGGGGGGGGTACTTAGGTTGGTACGTAGGGGGGCTTGGGGGGGTACTTAGGGGGGTACTCATGGGGGGTCTTGGGGGGGTACTTAAGGGGGTCTTGGGGGGGACTTGGGGGGGGTACTTAGGGTGGTACTTCGGAGGGTCTTGGGGGGGTACTTAGCGGTTACTTAGGGGGGTACTTAGGGGGGTTTAGGGGATGGTTGGGGGGGGGGGGGTACTTAGGGGGTTACTTAGGGGGGTCTAGGGGGGGGTACTTAGGAAGGTACGTAGGGGGGTCTTGGGGGGGTACTTAGGGGGTACATAGTGGGGTGTTGGGGGGTTCTTAGGGGGGTCTTGGGTGGGTGGTATTTAGGGGGGTACTTAGGAGGGGTACTACGGGGTTCTTTGTGGGGTACTTAGGGGGGGTACTTATGGGGGTCTTGGGGGGGTTTACTTAGGGTGGTAGTTCGCGGGGTCTTGGGGGGGGTACTTAGGGGTGTCTTGGCGGGTGGTTGGGGGGGTTACTTAAGGGGGTACTTAGGGGATCTTGTGGGGGTACTTAGGGGGGTACTTAGGGGGATCTGGGGGGGGACTTGGGTGGGGTACTTAGGGGGGTACTTTGTGGGGTTCTTGGGGGGGGTACTTAGGAGGGTACTTTAGGGGGGTACTTTGGAGGGTCTTGGGGTGGTCCTGGGGGGGTACTTAGGGGGGGTACTTAGGGGTGTACTTAGAGGGGTACTTAGGGGGGGGGTACTTAGGGGGTCTTGGGGGAGTACATAGGGGGGTCTTGGAGGGGGGGAACTTATGGGGGTACTTAGGGGGGTCTTGGGGTGGGACTTGGGGGGGAGTACTTAGGCGGGTACTAATGGTGGTACTTAGGGGGTCTTGGGGGATGCTTTGGGGGGGGGGGGGGTACTTAGGGGGTTACTTAGGGGGGTCTTGGGGTGGTACTTAGGGGGGTACTTAGGGGGGTCTTGGGGGGGTACTTAGGTTGGTACGTAGGGGGGCTTGGAGGGTACTTAGGGGGGTACTTAGGGGGTCTTGGGGTGGGACTTGGGGGGGGGATACTTAGGGGGGTACTTAGGAGGGTCTTGGGGAGGTCCTGGGGGGGGTACTTAGGGGGGTACTTTGGGGGGACTTGGGTGTGGTACTTAGGGGTGTACTTAGAGGGGTACTTAGGGGGGGTACTTAGGGCGGTTCTTAGGGCGTCTTGGGGGGGGGGGTACTTAGGGGGGTACTTAGGGGGTCTTGGGGTGGTACTTAAGGGGGTCTTGGGGGGGTACTTAAGGGGGTCTTGGGGGGGTACTGAAGGGGGTCTTGGGGGGTGGTTGGGGGGGGTGGAATTAGGGGGGTACGTAGGGGGGTCTTGGGAGGGGTACTTAGGGGGGGACTTAGTGGGGTCTTGGGGGGTACTAGGGAGGTACTTTGTAAGTCTTGGGGGGGTACTTAGGGGGGGTACTTAGGGGAGGGTACTAAAGGGGGTACTTAGGGTGGTACTTCGGGGGGTCTTGGGAAGGTACTTAGGGGGGTACTTAGGGGGTTACTTATGGCGGTACTTAGGGGGTCTTGGGGGGGGGGTACTAAGGGTGGTACTTAGGGGGGTACTTAGGGTGGTACTTAGGGGGTCTTGGGGGGGGGGGGGTACTTAGGGGGCCTTGGGGGGGTACTTATGGGGGTACTTAGGGGGTCTTGGGGGGGTACATAGGGGGGTCTTTGAGGGGGGGAACTTATGGGGGGTACTTAGTGGGGTCTTGGGGTGGGACTTGGGGGGGGGGGGTACTTAGGGGGGGTACTTAGGAGGGTCTTGGGGAGGTCCTGGGTGGGGGTACTTAGGGGGGTCTTGGGGGGGGGCTTGGGGGGGCAGCTTGGGGGGGGGGGGGCTTTGGGCGGTGGGGTACTTAGGGGGATCTTGGGGGGTTATTTAGGGGGGTTCTTAGTGGAGTCTTGGGGGGGGTACTTGTGGGGGTCCATGGGGGTTCTTGGGGTGGGTGGCTTAGGGGGGTACTTAGGAGGGTCTTGGGCGGGTACTTAGGGGGGTCTTGGGGGGGCACTTAGGGGGGTATTTAGGGGGGTCTTGGGGCTGTACCTAGGGGGGTCTTGGGGAAGGGGGGCTTGGGGGGGGAGGATTTGGGGGGGGGCTTTGGGGGGTGGGGTACTTAGGGGGATCTTGGGGGGTTATTTAGGGGGTACTTAGTGGGGTCTTGGGGGGTTCTTAGGGGGGTTTGGGGTGGGTGGCTTAGGGGGGTCTTGGGGGGCTACTTAGGGGGGTACTTAGGGGGGTCTTGGGGGGGTTACTAGGGGGGGGGGTACTTAGGGGGTTTTGGGGGGGTACGTAGGGGGGGAATTAGGGGGTCTTAGTGGGGGGGCTTGGGGGGGGGGGGGTACTTAGGGGGGGTACTTAGGGGGGTACTTAGAGGGGTACTTAGGGGGGTACTTAGAGGGGTACTTAGGGGGTCTTGGGGGGGGTACTTAGGGGACTACTTAGGGGATCTTGGTGGGGGGGGGGGTACTTGGGGGGGTACTTAGGGGGGTACTTAGGGGGGTCTTGTGGTGGGGGACTCGGAGAGGGGGGTACTTAGGGGGGTCTTGGGTGGGTTACTTGGGGGGGGGGGGGGTACTTAGGGGGTCTTGGGGGGGTACGTAGGGGGGGGGAATTAGGGGGTCTTGGTGGGGGGGCTTGGGGGGGGGTACTTAGGGGGGTACTTGGGGGGGTACTTAGGGGGGTTTTGGGGGGGGCTTAGTGGGGAGTTTTTAGGGGGGTCTTGGGGGGGGGACTGGGGGAGGGGGTACTTAGGGGGGTCTTGTGGGGGTTACTTGGGGGGAGGGGGGGTACTTAGGGGGTCTTGGGGGGGTACGTAGGGGGGGAATTAGGGGGTCTTGGGGGGGGGCTTGGGGGGGTACTTAGGGGGGTATTGGGGGGGTACTTAGGGGGGTACTTAGGGGGGGGTACTTAGGGCGGTTCTTAGGGCGTCTTGGGGGGGGGGTACTTAGGGGGGTACTTAGGTGGGTACTTCGGAGGGTCTTGGGGGGTTTTATTAGGGGTTAGTAAGGGGGGTACTTAGGTGGGTCTTGTGGGGTGTTTGGGTGGGGGGGGGGTACTTAGGGGGGTACTTAGGGGGGTCTAGGGGGGGGTACTTAGGGGGGTACGTAGGGGGGTCTTGGGGGGGTACTTAGGGGGGTACTTAGTGGGGTCTTGGGGGGTTCTTAGGGGCGTCTTGGGTGGGTTGTATTTAGGGGGGTACTTAGGGGGTCTTGAGGGGTACTTAGGGGTGTACTGCGGGGTTCTTTGTGGGGTACTTAGGGGGGTACTTAGGGGGGTCTTGGGGGGGTGTACTTAGGGTGGTACTTCGCGGGGTTTTGGGGGGGGTACTTAGGGGTTAATTAGGGGGGTACTTAAGGGTGTCTTGGGGGGTGGTTGTGGGGGTTACTTAAGGGGGGTACTTAGGGGATCTTGTGGGGGTACTTAGGGTTGGTACTTAGGGGGGTCTGGGATGGGACTTGGGTGGGGTACTTAGGGGGGGTACTTTGGGGGGTTCTTGGGGGGGGTACTTAGGAGGGTACTTTAGGGGGGGTACTTAGGGGGGTCTTGGGGGGGTTCTTAGGGGGGTACTTAGGGTGGTCTTGGGGGGGGGGGGGGTACTTAGGAGGGTCTTGGGTGGGTACTTAGGTGGGTACTTAGGGGGGTCTTGGGGGGTACTTAGGTTGGTACGTAGGGGGGCTTGGGCGGGTACTTAGGTTGGTACGTAGGGGGGCTTGGGGGGTACTTAGGGGGGTACTTAGGGGGTCTTGGGGGAGTACATAGGGGGGTCTTGGAGGGGGGGAACTTATGGGGGGTACTTAGGGGGGTCTTGGGGTGGGACTTGGGGGGGGAGTACTTAGGCGGGTACTAATGGTGGTACTTAGGGGGTCTTGGGGGATGCTTTGGGGGGGGGGTACTTAGGGGGGTACTTAGGGGGGTCTTGGGGTGGTACTTAGGGGGTTACTTAGGGGGGTCTTGGGGGGGGTACTTAGGTTGGTACGTAGGGGGCTTGGGGGGGGTACTTATGGGGGTACTTAGGGGGTCTTGGGGGGTTCTTAGGGGGGTTTGGGGTGGGTGGCTTAGGGGGGTCTTGGGGGGCTACTTAGGGGGGTACTTAGGGGGGTCTTGGGGGGGTTACTAGGGGGGGGGTACTTAGGGGGTTTTGGGGGGGTACGTAGGGGGGGAATTAGGGGGTCTTAGTGGGGGGGCTTGGGGGGGGGGGTACTTAGGGGGGTACTTAGGGGGGTACTTAGAGGGGTACTTAGGGGGGTACTTAGAGGGGTACTTAGGGGGTCTTGGGGGGGTACTTAGGGGACTACTTAGGGGATCTTGGTGGGGGGGGGGGTACTTGGGGGGGGTACTTAGGGGGGTACTTAGGGGGGTCTTGTGGTGGGGGACTCGGAGAGGTGGTACTTAGGGGGGTCTTGGGTGGGTTACTTGGGGGGGGGGGGGTACTTAGGGGGTCTTGGGGGGGGTACGTAGGGGGGGGAATTAGGGGGCTTGGTGGGGGGGCTTGGGGGGGGGGTACTTAGGGGGGTACTTGGGGGGGTACTTAGGGGGGTTTTGGGGGGGGCTTAGTGGGGAGTATTTAGGGGGGTCTTGGGGGGGGGACTGGGGGAGGGGGTACTTAGGGGGGTCTTGTGGGGGTTACTTGGGGGGAGGGGGGGTACTTAGGGGGTCTTGGGGGGGTACGTAGGGGGGGAATTAGGGGGTCTTGGTGGGGGGGCTTGGGGGGGTACTTAGGGGGGTATTGGGGGGGGTACTTAGGGGGGTACTTAGGGGGGGGTACTTAGGGCGGTTCTTAGGGCGTCTTGGGGGGGGGGGGGTACTTAGGGGGGTACTTAGGTGGGTACTTCGGAGGGTCTTGGGGGGGGTATTAGGGGTTAGTAAGGGGGGTACTTAGGTGGGTCTTGGGGGGTGTTTGGGGGGGGGGGGGGTACTTAGGGGGGTACTTAGGGGGGTCTAGGGGGGGTACTTAGGGGGGTACGTAGGGGGGTCTTGGGGGGGGTACTTAGGGGCGTCTTGGGTGGGTTGTATTTAGGGGGGTACTTAGGGGGTCTTGAGGGGTACTTAGGGGTGTACTGCGGGGTTCTTTGTGGGGTACTTAGGGGGGGTACTTAGGGGGGTCTTGGGGGGGTGTACTTAGGGTGGTACTTCGCGGGGTTTTGGGGGGGTACTTAGGGGTTAATTAGGGGGGTACTTAGGGGTGTCTTGGGGGGTGGTTGTGGGGGTTACTTAAGGGGGTACTTAGGGGATCTTGTGGGGGTACTTAGGGTGGTACTTAGGGGGGTCTGGGGGGGACTTGGGTGGGGGTACTTAGGGGGGTACTTTGGGGGGTTCTTGGGGGGGTACTTAGGAGGGTACTTTAGGGGGGTACTTAGGGGGGTCTTGGGGGGGTTCTTAGGGGGGGTACTTAGGGTGGTCTTGGGGGGGGGGGTACTTAGGGGGGTCTTGGGGGGTACTTAGGTTGGTACGTAGGGGGGCTTGGGCGGGTACTTAGGTTGGTACGTAGGGGGGCTTGGGGGGTACTTAGGGGGGGTACTTAGGGGGTCTCTGGGGGAGTACATAGGGGGGTCTTGGAGGGGGGGAACTTATGGGGGTACTTAGGGGGGTCTTGGGGTGGGACTTGGGGGGGGAGTACTTAGGCGGGTACTAATGGTGGTACTTAGGGGTCTTGGGGGATGCTTTGGGGGGGGGGGGTACTTAGGGGGGGTACTTAGGGGGGTCTTGGGGTGGTACTTAGGGGGGGTACTTAGGGGGGTCTTGGGGGGGGTACTTAGGTTGGTACGTAGGGGGGCTTGGGGGGGGTACTTATGGGGGTACTTAGGGGGTCTTGGGGGGTTCTTAGGGGGGTTTGGGGTGGGTGGCTTAGGGGGGTCTTGGGGGGCTACTTAGGGGGGTACTTAGGGGGGTCTTGGGGGGGTTACTAGGGGGGGGGGGGTACTTAGGGGGTTTTGGGGGGGGTACGTAGGGGGGGAATTAGGGGGTCTTAGTGGGGTGGCTTGGGGGGGGGGGGGGTACTTAGGGGGGTACTTAGGGGGGTACTTAGAGGGGTACTTAGGGGGGGTACTTAGAGGGGTACTTAGGGGGTCTTGGGTGGGTACTTAGGGGACTACTTAGGGGATCTTGGTGGGGGGGGGGGGTACTTGGGGGGGTACTTAGGGGGGTCTTGGGGTGGTACTTAGGGGGTTACTTAGGGGGGTCTTGGGGGGGTACTTAGGTTGGTACGTAGGGGGGCTTGGGGGGGGTACTTATTGGGGTACTTAGGGGGTCTTGGGGGGTTCTTAGGGGGGTTTGGGGTGGGTGGCTTAGGGGGGTCTTGGGGGGCTACTTAGGGGGGTACTTAGGGGGGTCTTGGGGGGGTTACTAGGGGGGGGGTACTTAGGGGGTTTTGGGGGGGTACGTAGGGGGGGAATTAGGGGGTCTTAGTGGGGGGGCTTGGGGGGGGTGGTACTTAGGGGGGTACTTAGGGGGGTACTTAGAGGGGTACTTAGGGGGGTACTTAGAGGGGTACTTAGGGGGTCTTGGGGGGGGTACTTAGGGGACTACTTAGGGGATCTTGGTGGGGGGGGGGTACTTGGGGGGGTACTTAGGGGGGGTACTTAGGGGGGTCTTGTGGTGGGGGACTCGGAGAGGGGGGTACTTAGGGGGGTCTTGGGTGGGTTACTTGGGGGGGGGTACTTAGGGGGTCTTGGGGGGGTACGTAGGGGGGGGAATTAGGGGGTCTTGGTGGGGGGGCTTGGGGGGGGGGTACTTAGGGGGGTACTTGGGGGGGTACTTAGGGGGGTTTTGGGGGGGGCTTAGTGGGGAGTATTTAGGGGGGTCTTGGGGGGGGGACTGGGGGAGGGGGTACTTAGGGGGGTCTTGTGGGGGTTACTTGGGGGGAGGGGGGGTACTTAGGGGGTCTTGGGGGGGTACGTAGGGGGGGAATTAGGGGGTCTTGGTGGGGGGGCTTGGGGGGGTACTTAGGGGGGTATTGGGGGGGTACTTAGGGGGGTACTTAGGGGGGGGTACTTAGGGCGGTTCTTAGGGCGTCTTGGGGGGGGGGGTACTTAGGGGGGTACTTAGGTGGGTACTTCGGAGGGTCTTGGGGGGGTATTAGGGGTTAGTAAGGGGGGTACTTAGGTGGGTCTTGGGGGGTGTTTGGGGGGGGGGGTACTTAGGGGGGTACTTAGGGGGGTCTAGGGGGGGTACTTAGGGGGGTACGTAGGGGGGTCTTGGGGGGGTACTTAGGGGCGTCTTGGGTGGGTTGTATTTAGGGGGGTACTTAGGGGGTCTTGAGGGGTACTTAGGGGTGTACTGCGGGGTTCTTTGTGGGGTACTTAGGGGGGTACTTAGGGGGGTCTTGGGGGGGTGTACTTAGGGTGGTACTTCGCGGGGTTTTGGGGGGGTACTTAGGGGTTAATTAGGGGGGGTACTTAGGGGTGTCTTGGGGGGTGGTTGTGGGGGTTACTTAAGGGGGTACTTAGGGGATCTTGTGGGGGTACTTAGGGTGGTACTTAGGGGGGTCTTGGGGGGTACTTAGGTTGGTACGTAGGGGGGCTTGGGCGGGTACTTAGGTTGGTACGTAGGGGGGCTTGGGGGGTACTTAGGGGGGTACTTAGGGGGTCTCTGGGGGAGTACATAGGGGGGTCTTGGAGGGGGGGAACTTATGGGGGTACTTAGGGGGGTCTTGGGGTGGGACTTGGGGGGGGAGTACTTAGGCGGGTACTAATGGTGGTACTTAGGGGTCTTGGGGAATGCTTTGGGGGGGGGGGGGTACTTAGGGGGGTACTTAGGGGGGTCTTGGGGTGGTACTTAGGGGGGTACTTAGGGGGGTCTTGGGGGGGTACTTAGGTTGGTACGTAGGGGGGCTTGGGGGGGGTACTTATGGGGGTACTTAGGGGGTCTTGGGGGGTTCTTAGGGGGGTTTGGGGTGGGTGGCTTAGGGGGGTCTTGGGGGGCTACTTAGGGGGGTACTTAGGGGGGTCTTGGGGGGGTTACTAGGGGGGGGGGTACTTAGGGGGTTTTGGGGGGGTACGTAGGGGGGGAATTAGGGGGTCTTAGTGGGGTGGCTTGGGGGGGGGGGGTACTTAGGGGGGTACTTAGGGGGGGTACTTAGAGGGGTACTTAGGGGGGTACTTAGAGGGGTACTTAGGGGGTCTTGGGTGGGTACTTAGGGGACTACTTAGGGGATCTTGGTGGGGGGGGGGGGTACTTGGGGGGGGTACTTAGGGGGGTACTTAGGGGGGTCTTGTGGTGGGGGACTCGGAGAGGGGGTACTTAGGGGGGTCTTGGGTGGGTTACTTGGGGGGGGGGGGGTACTTAGGGGGTCTTGGGGGGGTACGTAGGGGGGGGAATTAGGGGGTCTTGGTGGGGGGGTACTTAGGGGGGTACTTGGGGGGGTACTTAGGGGGGTTTTGGGGGGGGCTTATTGGGGAGTATTTAGGGGGGGTCTTGGGGGGGGGACTGGGGGATGGGGTACTTAGGGGGGTCTTGTGGGGGTTACTTGGGGGGAGGGGGGGTACTTAGGGGGTCTTGGTGGGGGGGCTTGGGGGGGTACTTAGGGGGGTATTGGGGGGGGGTACTTAGGGGGGTACTTAGGGGGGGGTACTTAGGGCGGTTCTTAGGGCGTCTTGGGGGGGGGGGTACTTAGGGGGGTACTTAGGGGGGTCTTGGGGGGTTCTTAGGGGCGTCTTGGGTGGGTTGTATTTAGGGGGGTACTTAGGGGGTCTTGAGGGGTACTTAGGGGTGTACTGCGGGGTTCTTTGTGGGGTACTTAGGGGGGTACTTAGGGGGGTCTTGGGGGGGGTGTACTTAGGGTGGTACTTCGCGGGGTTTTGGGGGGGTACTTAGGGGGGTACTTAGGGGGTCTTGGAGGGGTACATAGGGGGGTCTTTGAGGGGGGGAACTTATGGGGGTACTTAGTGGGGTCTTGGGGTGGGACTTGGGGGGGGATACTTAGGGGGGTACTTAGGAGGGTCTTGGGGAGGTCCTGGGGGGGGTACTTAGGGGGGTACTTAGGGGGGACTTGGGTGTGGTACTTAGGGGTGTACTTAGAGGGGTACTTAGGGGGGGTACTTAGGGCGGTACTTAGGGTGGTACTTAGGGGGTCTTGGGGGGTCTTGGGGGGTACTTAAGGGGGTCTTGGGGGGGACTTGGGGAGGGGTACTTAGGGTGGTACTTCGGGGGGTCTTGGGGGGGGGTACTTAAGGGGGTCTTGGGGGGGTACTGATGGGGGTCTTGGGGGGTGGTTGGGGGGGGGGGACTTAGGGGGGTACGTAGGGGGGTCTTGGGAGGGGTACTCAGGGGGGGACTTAGTGGGGTCTTGGGGGGTACTAGGGAGGTAATTTGTGGGTCTTGCGGGGGTACTTAGGGGGGGTACTTAGGGGAGGGTACTAAAGGGGGGTACTTAGGGTGGTACTTCGGGGGGTCTTGGGAAGGTACTTAGGGGGGTACTTAGGGGGTTACTTATGGCGGTACTTAGGGGGTCTTGGGGGGGGGGGGGTACTAAGGGTGGTACTTAGGGGGGTACTCAGGGGGGGTACTTGGGGGGTCTTGGGGGGGGGGGTACTTAGGGGGCCTTGGGGGGATACTTAGGGGGGTACTTAGGGGGGTCTTGGGTGGGTACTTAGGGGGGTACTTAAGAGGGTCTTGGGGGGGTCTTTGGGGGGGTACTTAGGGGGGTACTTTGGGGGGTCTTGGGGGGGGTACTTAGGGTGGTCTTGGGGAGGTACTTAGGTGGGTCTTGGGGGGGTACTTAGTGGGGCACTTAGGGGGGTCTTGGGGGGGTACTTAGGTTGGTACGTAGGGTGGCTTGGGGGGGTACTTAGGGGGGTACTCATGGGGGTCTTGGGGGGGGTACTTAAGGGGGTCTTGGGGGGGACTTGGGGGGGGTACTTAGGGTGGTACTTCGGAGGGTCTTGGGGGGGTACATAGCGGTTACTTAGGGGGGTACTTAGGGGGGTTTAGGGGATGGTTGGGGGGGGGGGGTACTTAGGGGGTTACTTAGGGGGGGTCTAGGGTGGGTACTTAGGAAGGTACGTAGGGGGGTCTTGGGGGGGTACTTAGGGGGTACATAGTGGGGTGTTGGGGGGTTCTTAGGGGGGTCTTGGGTGGGTGGTATTTAGGGGGGTACTTAGGAGGGGTACTACGCGGTTCTTTGTGGGGTACTTAGGGGGGTACTTAGGGGGGTCTTGGGGGGGGTTTACTTAGGGTGGTAGTTCGCGGGGTCTTGGGGGGGGTACTTAGGGGTTTCTTGGGGGGTGGTTGGGGGGGGTTACTTAAGGGGGTACTTAGGGGATCTTGTGGGGGTACTTAGGGGGGTACTTAGGGGGATCTGGGGGGGGACTTGGGTGGGGTACTTAGGGGGGTACTTTGTGGGGTCTTGGGGGGGGTACTTAGGAGGGTACTTTAGGGGGGTACTTTGGAGGGTCTTGGGGTGGTCCTGGGGGGGTACTTAGGGGGGTACTTAGGGGTGTACTTAGAGGGGTACTTAGGGGGGGGGTACTTAGGGGGTCTTGGGGGAGTACATAGGGGGGTCTTGGAGGGGGGGAACTTATGGGGGTACTTAGGGGGGGTCTTGGGGTGGGACTTGGGGGGGAGTACTTAGGCGGGTACTAATGGTGGTACTTAGGTGGCCTTGGGGGATGCTTTGGGGGGGGGGGGGTACTTAGGGGGGTACTTAGGGGGGACTTGGGTGTGGTACTTAAGGGGGTCTTGGGGTGGTACTTAAGGGGGTCTTGGGGGGGTACTGAAGGGGGTCTTGGGGGGTGGTTGGGGGGGGGTGGAATTAGGGGGGTACGTAGGGGGGTCTTGGGAGGGGTACTTAGGGGGGGACTTAGTGGGGTCTTGGGGGGTACTAGGGAGGTACTTTGTGGGTCTTGGGGGGGGTACTTAGGTGGGTACTTAGGGGAGGGTACTAAAGGGGGTACTTAGGGTGGTACTTCGGGGGGTCTTGGGAAGGTACTTAGGGGGGTACTTAGGGGGTTACTTATGGCGGTACTTAGGGGGTCTTGGGGGGGGGGTACTAAGGGTGGTACTTAGGGGGGGTACTTAGGGTGGTACTTAGGGGGTCTTGGGGGGGGGGGGGTACTTAGGGGGCCTTGGGGGGATACTTAGGGGGGGTACTTAGGGGGGTCTTGGGTGGGTACTTAGGGGGGTACTTAAGAGGGTTTTGGGGGGGTCTTTGGGGGGGGTACTTAGGGGGGTACTTTGGGGGGTCTTGGGGGGGGTACTTAGGGTGGTCTTGGGGAGGTACTTAGGTGGGTCTTGGGGAGGTACTTAGTGGGGTACTTAGGGGGGTCTTGGGGGGGTACTTAGGTTGGTACGTAGGGGGGCTTGGGGGGGGTACTTAGGGGGGTACTCATGGGGGTCTTGGGGGGGGTACTTAAAGGGGTCATGGGGGGGACTTGGGGGGGGTACTTAGGGGGGACTTAGTGGGGTCTTGGGGTGGGTACTAGGGAGGTACTTTGTGGGTCTTGGGGGGGTACTTAGGGGGGTACTTAGGGGAGGGTACTAAAGGGGGTACATAGGGTGGTACTTCGGGGGGTCTTGGGAAGGTACTTAGGGGGGTACTTAGGGGGATACTTATGGCGGTACTTAGGGGGTCTTGGGGGGGGGGATACTAAGGGTGGTACTTAGGGGGGTACTTAGGGTGGTACTTAGGGGGGGTACTTAGGGTGGTACTTAGGGGGTCTTGGAGGGGGGGGGTACTTAGGGGGCCTTGGGGGGGTACTTAGGGGGGTACTTATGGGGGTACTTAGGGGGTCTTGGGGGGGGTACATAGGGGGGTCTTTGAGGGGGGGAACTTATGGGGGTACTTAGTGGGGTCTTGGGGTGGGACTTGGGGTGGGGGGGGGTACTTAGGGGGGTACTTAGGAGGGTCTTGGGGAGGTCCTGGGGGGGGGTACTTAGGGGGGTCTTGGGGGGGGCTTGGGGGGGCAGCTTGGGGGGGGGGGCTTTGGGCGGTGGGGGTACTTAGGGGGATCTTGGGGGGTTATTTAGGGGGGTTCTTAGTGGAGTCTTGGGGGGGGGGTACTTGTGGGGGTCCATGGGGGTTCTTGGGGTGGGTGGCTTAGGGGGGTACTTAGGAGGGTCTTGGGCGGGTACTTAGGGGGGTACTTAGGGGAGGGTACTAAAGGGGGGTACTTAGGGTGGTACTTCGGGGGGTCTTGGGAAGGTACTTAGGGGGGTACTTAGGGGGTTACTTATGGCGGTACTTAGGGGGGTCTTGGGGGGGGGGGGGGTACTAAGGGTGGTACTTAGGGGGGTACTTAGGGTGGTACTTGGGGGGTCTTGGGGGGGGGGGGGTACTTAGGGGGCCTTGGGGGGATACTTAGGGGGGTACTTAGGGGGGTCTTGGGTGGGTACTTAGGGGGGGTACTTAAGAGGGTCTTGGGGGGGTCTTTGGGGGGGTACTTAGGGGGGTACTTTGGGGGGTCTTGGGGGGGTACTTAGGGTGGTCTTGGGGAGGTACTTAGGTGGGTCTTGGGGGGGGTACTTAGTGGGGTACTTAGGGGGGTCTTGGGGGGGTACTTAGGTTGGTACGTAGGGTGGCTTGGGGGGGGTACTTAGGGGGGTACTCATGGGGGTCTTGGGGGGGTACTTAAGGGGGTCTTGGGGGGGACTTGGGGGGGGTACTTAGGGTGGTACTTCGGAGGGTCTTGGGGGGGGTACTTAGCGGTTACTTAGGGGGGTACTTAGGGGGGTTTAGGGGATGGTTGGGGGGGGGGGGTACTTAGGGGGTTACTTAGGGGGGTCTAGGGTGGGTACTTAGGAAGGTACGTAGGGGGGTCTTGGGGGGGTACTTAGGGGGTACATAGTGGGGTGTTGGGGGGTTCTTAGGGGGGTCTTGGGTGGGTGGTATTTAGGGGGGGTACTTAGGAGGGGTACTACGGGGTTCTTTTTGGGTACTTAGGGGGGTACTTAGGGGGGTCTTGGGGGGGTTTACTTAGGGTGGTAGTTCGCGGGGTCTTGGGGGGGTACTTAGGGGTTTCTTGGGGGGTGGTTGGGGGGGTTACTTAAGGGGGTACTTAGGGGATCTTGTGGGGGTACTTAGGGGGGTACTTAGGGGGATCTGGGGGGGGACTTGGGTGGGGTACTTAGGGGGGTACTTTGTGGGGTCTTGGGGGGGTACTTAGGAGGGTACTTTAGGGGGGTACTTTGGAGGGTCTTGGGGTGGTCCTGGGGGGGTACTTAGGGGGGGTACTTAGGGGTGTACTTAGAGGGGTACTTAGGGGGGGGTACTTAGGGGGTCTTGGGGGAGTACATAGGGGGGTCTTGGAGGGGGGGGAACTTATGGGGGTACTTAGGGGGGTCTTGGGGTGGGACTTGGGGGGGAGTACTTAGGCGGGTACTAATGGTGGTACTTAGGTGGCCTTGGGGGATGCTTTGGGGGGGGGGGGGGGTACTTAGGGGGGGTACTTAGGGGGGACTTGGGTGTGGTACTTAAGGGGGTCTTGGGGTGGTACTTAAGGGGGTCTTGGGGGGGCACTGAAGGGGGTCTTGGGGGGTGGTTGGGGGGGGTGGAATTAGGGGGGTACGTAGGGGGGTCTTGGGAGGGGTACTTAGGGGGGGACTTAGTGGGGTCTTGGGGGGTACTAGGGAGGTACTTTGTGGGTCTTGGGGGGGGTACTTAGGTGGGTACTTAGGGGAGGGTACTAAAGGGGGGTACTTAGGGTGGTACTTCGGGGGGTCTTGGGATGGTACTTAGGGGGGTACTTAGGGGGTTACTTATGGCGGTACTTAGGGGGTCTTGGGGGGGGGGTACTAAGGGTGGTACTTAGGGGGGTACTTAGGGTGGTACTTAGGGGGTCTTGGGGGGGGGGGTACTTAGGGGGCCTTGGGGGGATACTTAGGGGGGTACTTAGGGGGGTCTTGGGTGGGTACTTAGGGGGGTACTTAAGAGGGTTTTGGGGGGGTCTTTGGGGGGGTACTTAGGGGGGTACTTTGGGGGGGTCTTGGGGGGGTACTTAGGGTGGTCTTGGGGAGGTACTTAGGTGGGTCTTGGGGAGGTACTTAGTGGGGTACTTAGGGGGGTCTTGGGGGGGGTACTTAGGTTGGTACGTAGGGGGGCTTGGGGGGGTACTTAGGGGGGTACTCATGGGGGTCTTGGGGGGGTACTTAAGGGGGTCATGGGGGGGACTTGGGGGGGGTACTTAGGGGGGACTTAGTGGGGTCTTGGGGGGTACTAGGGAGGTACTTTGTGGGTCTTGGGGGGGGTACTTAGGGGGGTACTTAGGGGAGGGTACTAAAGGGGGTACATAGGGTGGTACTTCGGGGGGTCTTGGGAAGGTACTTAGGGGGGGTACTTAGGGGGATACTTATGGCGGTACTTAGGGGGTCTTGGGGGGGGGGGGATACTAAGGGTGGTACTTAGGGGGGTACTTAGGGTGGTACTTAGGGGGGTACTTAGGGTGGTACTTAGGGGGTCTTGGGGGGGGGGGGGGGTACTTAGGGGGCCTTGGGGGGGTACTTAGGGGGGTACTTATGGGGGTACTTAGGGGGTCTTGGGGGGGTACATAGGGGGGTCTTTGAGGGGGGGGAACTTATGGGGGGTACTTAGTGGGGTCTTGGGGTGGGACTTGGGGTGGGGGGGGTACTTAGGGGGGTACTTAGGAGGGTCTTGGGGAGGTCCTGGGGGGGGTACTTAGGGGGGTCTTGGGGGGGGCTTGGGGGGGCAGCTTGGGGGGGGGGGCTTTGGGCGGTGGGGTACTTAGGGGGATCTTGGGGGGTTATTTAGGGGGGTTCTTAGTGGAGTCTTGGGGGGGGGGTACTTGTGGGGGTCCATGGGGGTTCTTGGGGTGGGTGGCTTAGGGGGGTACTTAGGAGGGTCTTGGGCGGGTACTTAGGGGGGTCTTGGGGGGGCACTTAGGGGGGTATTTAGGGGGGTCTTGGGGCTGTACCTAGGGGGGTCTTGGGGGGGGCTTGGGGGGGGGGGGCTTGGGGGGGGAGGATTTGGGGGGGGGGCTTTGGGGGGTGGGGTACTTAGGGGGATCTTGGGGGGTTATTTAGGGGGGGTACTTAGTGGGGTCTTGGGGGGTTCTTAGGGGGGTTTGGGGTGGGTGGCTTAGGGGGGTCTTGGGGGGCTACTTAGGGGGGTCTTGGGGGGGTTACTAGGGGGGGGTACTTAGGGGGTTTTGGGGGGTACGTAGGGGGGGAATTAGGGGGTCTTAGTGGGGGGGCTTGGGGGGGGGGGTACTTAGGGGGGTACTTAAGGGGGTCTTGGGCGGGGACTTTGGGGGGGGTACTTAGGGTGGTCTTGGGGGGGGGGGGGTACTTAGGGGGGTCTTGGGTGGGTACTTAGGGAGGTACTTAGGGGTGTCTTGAGGGGGTACTTAGGGGTTACTTAGGGGGGTACTTAGGGGTGTCTTGGGGGGTGGTTGGGGGGGTTACTTAAGGGGGTACTTAGGGTGGTACTTAGGGGATATTGTAGGGGTACTTAAGGGGGTCAGGGGGGGGACTTGGGTGGGGTACTTAGGAGGGTACTTTAGGGGGTTCTTGGGTGGGTTACTTCGGGGGGGGGGGTACTTAGGGGGTCTTGGGGGGGGTCTTGGGGGGGGGGGTTCTTAGGGGGGTACTTGGGGGGGTACTTAGGGGGGTTTTGGGGGGCTTAGTGGGGAGTATTTAGGGGGTTCTTGGGGGGGGGCCGGGGGGAGGGGGTACTTAGGGGGGTCTTGTGGGGGTTACTTGGGGGGAGGGGGGTACTTAGGGGGTCTTGGGGGGTGAGGCTTTGGGGGGGGGCTTTGGGGGGTGGGGTACTTAGGGGGATCTTGGGGGGTTATTTAGGGGGGTTCTTAGTGGGGTCTTGGGGGGTCTTGGGGTGGGTGGCTTAGGGGGGTCTTGGGGGGTACTTAGGGGCGTCTTGGGGGGGGGCTTGGGGGGCTACTTAGGGTGGTACTTAGGGGGGTACTGAGGGGGTCAAGGGGGGGTACTTAGGGGGGTACTTCGTGGGTCTTGGGGGGGGTACTTAGGGGGGGTACTTAGGGGAGGGTACTAAAGGGGGTACTTAGGGTGGTACTTCGGGGGGTCTTGGGAAGGTACTTAGGGGGGGTACTTAGGGGGATACTTATGGCGGTACTTAGGGGGTCTTGGGGGGGGGGGGGGTACTAAGGGTGGTACTTAGGGGGGGTACTTAGGGTGGTACTTAGGGGGTCTTGGGGGGGGGGGTACTTAGGGGGCCTTGGGGGGGTACTTAGGGGGGTACTTAAGGGGGTACTTTGGGGTCTTGGGGGGACTTAGGGTGGTACTTAGGGCGGTCTGGGGGGGGACTTGGGGGGGGGGGGTGTACTTAGGGTGGTACTTCGGGGGGTCTTGGGGGGGTACTTAGGGGTGTCTTGGGGTGTTCTTAGGGGGGTCTTGGGGGGTGGTATTTAGGGGGGGTACTTAGAAGGGTACTTAGGGGGTCTTGGGGGGGTACTTTGAGGGGTACTTGGGGGTTACTTAAGGGGGTACTTAGGGTGGTACTTAGGGGGGTCTGGGGGGGGGGGTACTTGGGTGGAGTACTTAGGGCGGTACTTTAGGGGGTTCTTGGGGGGGTACTTAGGAGGGTACTTTAGAGGGGTACTTAGGGGGTCTTGGGGGGATACTTAGGGGGGTACTTAGGGGGGTCTTGGGTGGGTATTTAGGGGGGTACTTAAGAGGGTCTTGTGGGGGGACTTTGGGGGTGTACTTAGGGGGGTACTTTGGGGGGTCTTGGGGGGGTACTTAGGGTGGTCTTGGGGAGGTACTTAGGTGGGTCTTGGGGAGGTTACTTAGTGGGGTACTTAGGGGTGTCTTGGGGGGTGGTTAGGGGGGTTACTTAAGGGGGTACTTAGGGGGGTACTTAGGGGATCTTGTGGCGGTACTTAGGGGGGTCTGGGGGGGACTTGGGTGGGGTACTTAGGGGGGTACTTTGGTGGGTTCTTGGGGGGGGTACTTAGAAGGGTACTTTAGGGGGGTACTTAGGGAGGTCTTGGGGGGGGTACTTAGGGGGGACTTAGGGTGGTCTTTGGGGGGGGGGTACTTAGGGGGGTCTTGGGTGGGTACTTAGGGGGGGTACTTAGGGGGGTCTTGGGGGGTACTTAGGTTGGTACGTAGGGGGGCTTGGGGGGGTACTTAGGGTGGTACTTAGGGGGTCTTGGGGGAGTACATAGGGGGGTCTTGGAGGGGGGGAACTTATGGGGGTACTTAGGGGGGTCTTGGGGTTGGACTTGGGGGGGGAGTACTTAGGCGGGTACTAATGGTGGTACTTAGGGGGTCTTGGGGACGCTTTGGGGGGGGGGGGGGTACTTAGTGGGGTACTTAGGAGGGTCTTGGGGTGGTACTTAGGGGGGTACTTAGGGGGGTCTTGGGGAGGTACTTAGGTTGGTACGTAGGGGGCTTGGGGGGTACTTAGGGGGGTACTTAGGGGGTCTTGGAGGGGTACATAGGGGGGTCTTTGAGGGGGGGAACTTATGGGGGTACTTAGTGGGGTCTTGGGGTGGGACTTGGGGGGGGATACTTAGGGGGGTACTTAGGAGGGTCTTGGGGAGGTCCTGGGGGGGGTACTTAGGGGTGGTACTTAGGGGGGACTTGGGTGTGGTACTTAGGGGTGTACTTAGAGGGGTACTTAGGGGGGGTACTTAGGGCTGGTACTTAGGGTGGTACTTAGGGGTCTTGGGGGGTCTTGGGGGGTACTTGAGGGGGTCTTGGGGGGGACTTGGGGAGGGGGTACTTAGGGTGGTACTTCGGGGGGTCTTGGGGGGGGTACTTAAGGGTGTCTTGGGGGGGTACTTAAGGGGGTCTTGGGGGGGTACTGATGGGGGTCTTGGGGGGGTGGTTGGGGGGGGGGACTTAGGGGGTCTTGGGGGAGTACATAGGGGGGTCTTGGAGGGGGGGGAACATATGGGGGTACTTAGGGGGGTCTTGGGGTGGGACTTGGGGGGGAGAGTACTTAGGCGGGTACTAATGGTGGTACTTAGGGGGTCTTGGGGGATGCTTTGGGGGGGGGGGGGTACTTAGGGGGGTACGTAGGGGGGTCTTGGGAGGGGTACTCAGGGGGGGACTTAGTGGGGTCTTGGGGGGGTACTAGGGAGGTACTTTGTGGGTCTTTTGGGGGGGTACTTAGGGGGGTACTTCGGGGGGTCTTGGAAGGTACTTAGGGGGGTACTTAGGGGGTTACTTATGGCGGTACTTAGGGGGTACTTAGGGGGTCTTGGGGGGGGGGGTACTAAGGGTGGTACTTAGGGGAGGGTACTTAGTGTGGGTACTTAGGGGGTCTTGGGGGGGGGGGGTACTTAGGGGGCCTTGGGGGGATACTTAGGGGGGTACTTAGGGGGGTCTTGGGTGGGGTACTTAGGGGGGTACTTAAGAGGGTCTTGGGGGGGTCTTTGGGGGGGGTACTTAGGGGGGTACTTTGGGGGGTCTTGGGGGGGTACTTAGGGTGGTCTTGGGGAGGTACTTAGGTGGGTCTTGGGGGGGTACTTAGTGGGGTACTTAGGGGGTTCTTGGGGGGGTACTTAGGTTGGTACGTAGGGTGGCTTGGGGGGGTACTTAGGGGGGTACTCATGGGGGTCTTGGGGGGGTACTTAAGGGGGTCTTGGGGGGGACTTGGGGGGGGTACTTAGGGTGGTACTTCGGAGGGTCTTGGGGGGGGTACTTAGCGGTTACTTAGGGGGGTACTTAGGGGGGTTTAGGGATGGTTGGGGGGGGGGGGTACTTAGGGGTTACTTAGGGGGGTCTAGGGTGGGTACTTAGGAAGGTACGTAGGGGGGTCTTGGGGGGGTACTTAGGGGGTACATAGTGGGGAGTGTTGGGGGTTCTTAGGGTGGTCTTGGGTGGGTGGTATTTAGGGGGGGTACTTAGGAGGGGTACTACGGGGTTCTTCTGTGGAGGTACTTAGGGGGGTACTTAGGGGGGTCTTGGGGGGGTTTACTTAGGGTGG